>NW_024354499.1:10123430-10361069 GCF_902729225.1 Pteropus medius
TAGAGAGAGAGGAAAGGGACATGTTGGCTGTGGCTGCATTAATGCTACAAAACCACAGCTGAGAACTTGCAACAGAGACATTATGTCTAAAAATTCAAAAATATTTACCATTTAGCTCTTTACAGAAAAAGTTGAGTCACCCTGCTGTAAACTATGCACTCATTAAAAGTAATAAAATAGAACAGTATTGAGGACTTGTAAATACAGTGTTGATATATTAGATTAAGAAGCAAGAAGCTGAAATATATGCATAATAGGAATATTTTGGAATACCCTCTTCATCCCTAAATCATTGTGCATTCATGATTGTACAGGGAGACCTAAGTTTGGAAGGCTATAGAACAGAATATTTCAAAGGGAGAGATCTGGGGCCATCTCTCCACCATGTTTCCTCTGTTTCTACAATGTATGTTAACAGTGTTTTTTTGTGGCCATGAAATTTAAACAATGGCAGCTGCTTTAGTTTTTGAATGCAACATTCGTCATGTTCAATGTTTATTTTTGTCACAATGAACATATATTACTATTAAAGTTTAAAAATAGGGTTGATTAAAAAATAAAAATGAATAATATAAAGAGGATAAATTTTACCATTGTAAAACAACAACAGACTGTGCCCTTCTACCATCTGTCTACTCATGATCTACTTATCCACATATTTATATCTGCCCACATTTCATGGTTTCTTGCATCCCAAACCTTCCCCTTGGTTCACTTTTCTTCTTACCTAATAGATATATCAGTGACAGTCTTTTTATTTCCAAAAAGTCCTTATATTTGTTCTCACTCACTCTTGAATGAAAATTTAACTGATTAATAGAATTCTAGATTGATGGTTATATCCCCTATGCAATTTGTAATAATTGTTCTGTTGTCTTGTTGAATCTGTCATTTCTCCCAGCTCGCTTCTAAACAGTATGTTATTTTTCTTTTTTTCTTGATACTCTAACGTCCCCACATCCTCTGTCTAGGAATGGAAATATTTTCATTCTCATATGTCATGCTAAGTCAATAAAATTCTCAGCCTTTATCTCTTGAGGAAGTGTCTCAACAATATTTCTTTCTTAGTTTTGGAATTCCTGTTAGGCTTATATTGGAACTCCTTAATGTATTGTCTTTTAACTTCTTTTTCTTATTTTCCATAGATTGATCTTCCTATGATGTTTTTGTTCATACCCTCTTTAGTTTGGGGTTTATCCCGTCTGCTTCCTTAATGGTTACATTTTTCATTTTCAGATTTCTATTTGGTTATGTGTAATATACAATTTTATCCGATTCATATTTTCTATTTTTTCATAATTCATTGTTTTTCCTTTATTACTATTATTCCTTTATATATAAGGGTTTTAAACATATTGTATAAGTTTGAATACATTTACAAAGAGCAGAGAACTTGACCAATTGTGATAAAATCATAAAAATGTATTGTTCATGGTGAGAAATCTGTAGGAAAGGAGGCTAGGTTTGGTTAGGGGCTCCATGAGGCCGTCAGGGGCCCTGCTTCCTCTTGTCCTCTCACTTCAGAGTGTTAGTTTCTCTTATGGATCAAAAAATGCTTGTCTCAACTCCTCTCTTGTAATGAATTTGTTTCAAAGCAGCAAGGAGAGTGATGTCAAAAAATTTCCTCTCTCCAATTAGAGGAGAAAACCTCTTCAATTATGCCTCAGTAAATCCCTTCTCATATTCCTTTGAACAGAGCTGAGCCATACACGGGCACACACACTCACACACACACACACATACAGCCTTAGACCAGTGATTGGCAGACAGGAATGGGTTAGGTAAGCCTTAATCCTTGAGGGCTGTGCCAAGGCTGGGCACCTAATGCTTGGGGCATAGAAGAAGGGGGCATGTCTTTGGGGCAGCGACCAACTGTGTCTGCCGTGTGCTTGTTTCAAGATCTTTTTCGGAAGATGCTATTTTGTTTGAATTTCTTCAGAGGTGAGTTTTCCCAATGCATATTAAATTTTTTGTTTTTAATTTTGTCATTCTTTTCTGTGAAAGTGTTCTTTTCTATGATAGTTATAGGGTTGCATCCATCTGGCCCAATGTATAGTACCAGTTCTTAGGTTGATGGTTTGCAGTTACTTTTGAGGTATTAGAATTTAATTCCTATGCCAGTAGGAGGTTTAATTTGCTGAGCAAGAAAATAGAAAAAAAAATGCCTGAGATAAGCCCCTTAAACGCCGAAGATAGTGTATGCTCTTAAGAGTTCTTTAATGTAACTTCTGTAACATATGTTCCTTGAATGGGTTCCTCGTCTTGCATTCTTGTTTTTCTTCCCCAGATCTCTGGTACATCTCCCTCTATTCCCTTCTTATTTCTGGAAATCAAAATTGCCATTCAGCAAATTAAGCTGTGAAGTAAATTGGAGCAAGTACATAAAAGGCCCCATTTCTGTGATAAAACAAACGTTCCCGAGTGCCTCAGTCATCAGCCACACTTCCAGAGGCTCAGTTTGCAGTTGGAGGGAGGGGATGTGCACACAGACATATGTACATAAGTATCAAATTATGAGTGCTGACCACTGTGCTCCATCAGCTTTGAAGGGAATGAGCATATTCTCTCTTTACTTGGTGATGAAAATTGAAAAAAGAAAAAGAAGGTCACTGCAGTGCCAGATCCTATTCCAAGAGTGATAATTGGCTCTTGGCTCCAGCTGTCCAAGGTTGTGCCTACAATAGCAATGCTGGCATGACATCGGATCCCACCGCCTTCATTCTTGGAGAACAGATTGTTTAACCTTGGTTGTTGTGGGCCCTGCTGACATTATTTATTGCAGTTTTCTAATTATATTACTTTTCTATTTTCCCAGGGGTGATTTTTGCTTTACACCTTCAGTTGTTTTGACATGAGATTTGAATCTCAAGATTTTAAAACACCTTATTTAAAGTTTCTTAATATTGTCGGTGAACGGTTGTCATTAAGAAAGTGTTTGGATATAGCATCATATTTCAGTAGGTTTGTCATAAAAAATACCCCTGCTGCTATCGCCCTTCAGCTCATGTTAAATGGCTCAGACAGATTCTGCTTCTTATAATCTCACTGCCTTAAAAGCAGATGCATCTTAAGTGAGATCCAGAAAATTTCCATAGCAATACAACACTTAAAGCCAGACTTTAATGTTCTCTTCAATGAAGATAGGTCTGCTTATAAAGAAAGGAACATAATATTCTCTTTTTTACTGACTCGTTTGATTTTCAGATTTTTTGAAGCTTTTTTTCAAGTTGTTATAACAATCAACAATAAGTAACATGAGTAAGATGCTATGCTACCTGATTTTTTTTTTCCTAGTAAGCAAAAAATATTTTCTGTCTGATGGGTTCTAAGTTGGCTTTGTCGTGGTATATGTGGCTATAGCCACAGCCAGCAAAACGTCTGTAGCCAAGATTTGCAGAAAATTTATATGTGACAGTATCCTTAAATAGTTTTCATCACCTATTGATAATTTACAAACTTCTGATCACAGCCTATACAGCCCATTTATTCTAGCCCCTTCCAGCTCTCCAGCTTCCTCTCCCTCTACTTACCTTGTGGGCCTCATTTGTAAATTCCTGCCTGTCCTTAAACACAGTGTGCCTATTGCTGCTGCTTTGGAATGCCCTTTGCTCTCTGGAAACTCCTTGTCCTGCTCACTTTTCACTTAGGACAGTGCTACATGCCTATCAAGATAGCGCAAATGACACCTTATAAGTGAAACCTTCCATACTCCACCCCCTCCACTCATGCATTTATGTGCCTGTCACCCCCAGGGGAATATAGCTGAGTTGGGGTTAAGCACCTAAGCGCCCAGTGGTCCCCCAACAAGGTACCTGATCAGCAGACATGCCCAGTAAATATCAAATGGGACAGAAATACTGGGCTGATTGCTAAGAACTCTGAGTCAAGACTACTTCTGTAGCAATGGGCCTGGCTGAGGAAGGTACTGTGTACCCTCAAGGATAGACCCAGTGGCAAAATCTATTTGAATTATCTAAAGGTTAGATTCTACAGTCTCGGTGCCCATGGACAGCCCTGGACACTAGTGACAGAGGAAGGCACTCACATGGGGAAAATTGAGGGTATCAGGTTGGGAGCCAGAATTGGACAATATCAAAATTGGGTTATAAAAAGTTGAGTAGAGTGTTAATTTTGTGCACATGACCTGGCGCAGCAAGCAGTTCATTTGATCAGCAGTGATTGACAAATAACTAGTCTTCAGCCTTTGCAGGAGTGCATCTGGAAAGCCCCCTCCCCATAACCTTCTTTTCTTAAAACAATGAACGCAATACAGGTCACTTTGGTGACACTCAATACATGCCTTATGTTTTCTACATTTGTGGGTCATTGTGACTTTTGTGAAGTTCCTCTGTGGGATGGCGAATGTATTTAAGAAAAGAAGAGACTCATTTCATTTTCATAAAGAATGTTATGCTCCTTCTTTAATGCTGTTTGGACAGTATAATGTCAGAAATTTTTAAAAGGAGGATAAGGGAAAAGGGAAAAAAAGTTGAGGGAAGAGTGAAAGGAAGGCCTGTCAGAGGCTGCTGAGTGACAGAATCACCTCCATTAAACCAAGGCGATGATTATGTCTTTGTTGCTGACTCAGGCCTTCCTTGAAGGCTATGGCCGTAGAGGCTCCACGAGGCCACCAGAGTACAGCGTTGTCGGCAGTGCCTACCAAAAGCCTTGTTTGCCTGTTGCATTATAGACTGTGGGAAGAGCATGGAATATTCGATTCACTAAGATTTTGTCTAATGATTAGGCCGAGGTTATGGGTTTTGGTGAGGAAGACCAAAGATGAATAAGAATCAGTATAAAATTATGTTTAGTTAATGTATATATAGGTGGTTGCATATAGAAATGTTTATGATATGTGTATATGCATGAGTTAGTATACACATATATGTGTCCATGCTCTGATAGCTGAGAGGGCTTAGAAGCCACGAGCATACCTAGCATTCAGTACTTAATCTCCAGTACTACTTTCCAGTAAAAGAACTAGGACTCCTTGGAGCAATGGTTGATTTTAGATCTGAGCTGGACATACACAACAGGGGCTTAGAGCATCTTGTAGTGCCAGAAAGTAAGGAAATAATTAAGTAAGAACTCAGTAATGGGGACACATGTCAAAGGGACACAGGAGCCAACTGAAAGAGCTCCCTGTGGCGAAAGCTGGGACAGTTTGAGCAACAAAATAAATTAGTATCAGATTATAACATGAAGTATAAAATATAAAATATTATACTTCACGTTATAATCCAATACTACTTACCCATAGGTACATACCGATATAAATACATGATAGAATAAATAAATCAATGGGGGAGAATAGACAAATTTCTGATGCAGAAAAATTTCCAATAGTGTATGTAGCATAACTCCCTACTTTTTTTTTTTTTTTTTTTTTTTATGAGGCTACCCTGGGTTGACCTCACAGACTGCAAGGACCTTGTCAGCTTACAATCCCTTATTTTTTATTTTTATTTGTTTTTTATTTTTTATGCCTGCAGTACCTGCTCTTCCTAGGTAGTCTCCCATTCAAGCACTAACCAGGCCCGACCCTGCTTAGCTTCCGAGATCAGATGGGATCGGGCATGTTCAGGGTAGCATGGCTGTAGACAACTCCCTACTTTTTAAACATGGGCTGCACATAGTGAGTTTCTCCTAAAGTCTATGGTATGGAAGGGGAAAGTAACTTTACAGAAGAGAAACTTGCCAAACACTTTCTCAGTTAATCAAGGTTAAGACCAATAATGACAAGTCATATTAATAGTTTATAGGTTGAGATAGGCACTTTATATCAGTGGTTGTCTTCTCAAAAATCTGTAACCCCAGTCTAATCATGAGTAAACATCAGACAAATCTTAAATTACGGGCATTCTACAAAACACCTGATCAGTGCACCTTAAAACTGTTAAGATCATCAAAAACAAGGGAAGTCTAAGAAGCTGTTACAGCCCAGAGGAGCCTAAGGAGACAACCAAATGTGATGTGGTATCCTGGATGGGATCCTGGAACCGAAAAAGGACATTAGGTAAAAACCAAGAAATTCTGAATAATGTACTTTGGTTAAAACAAACAACAAAAGTCTGCTTAAGAATGACAAAGTCTTGTCTCAATCCTCTCCAGTCTTCACCTATGTACATATGAATTTGAAGAATGAGTACACTTCAGTCTTTAATAAATGATTACTGATTCAGTGTTTAGAATTTCTTTTATTTTTAAAAATTTTCTGTTGTTTATGAAATCCCTCTGCATATTTTTCTATTTTTTTTATTTTCTGAAAGTTTTGATCTTCCCAGGCTGGTTGCATTAGATTCTGAAAACACTGTACAGAAAGAAAATGACCTCTTGGAATAAAGTAACAGCTCTTAAAGAATTTGTTTAATGATGTTTTAAACTGTGATGAAAATGTGAATGTTTGGTAAATGACATTTTTAATATCCCTTCTAGCAAAGAAACAAAACAAAACAAACATTCATTTAAATGTTAATGATAAGAAAACATTAGTTTTCAATTGCTGTATTAGGGAAAGCTAAATGCTTAATAAATATTCCTTTACCTCTCATTTCAGTTTATTTCAATGCAAGCTGAGTTCAACTTGGACATTTCTCTTTGGATGACTATTTATCAAGATGACTTAGAGACCTAGAGACTTTCTATCTCAGGGCTCAGCCATCCCCCAGGGCCCTGGAGTCCTTCTTTTCCAGCCTCCTGGATGGAGAGACAGAGCGAGGGATTGAGGTGGTGGAGGGGAGGGAGAGAGGGGTGGAGGTGGAGAGAGACGTGATGGAGGATTTGGTAGCCAAAGCTGTAGAGGACACCTCACTCACACTCATAGATAAACTAAAACAAAACAAAACCAAAAACCCAAAACAGAAACAATTCCTTGCATACTGAAGGAAAGTAATTTTTAGTGGGGCATTATTCTTTCTTAGAATACCATCTCTTTTTATCTGCTCACTAACTGTGTAACTGATCGATGATTGACTAAGCTAGGGCTAACACTTGAATTCAATAAATAGTGTTGCAAAACCATCTTAATGGTTTCGTTGTTTTAAAATAAGCCTTTTAAGAGTGATTGTAAGAGATAGATGTCCATGAATCATAGTCTGTCAGCATTTTATTGTTACAAGAAAAGCCTCTGGTTGTTCTAGAGCTAATAATGGTATGTTAGCTATTTGTATACAAAGAGGATGTTCTGAACCTTGTGTGTGTACTTGACATTTTTCTGATGGTGGTGAGAAATTGTGCTCATCCATTTCCTCTGCAATTGTGATTATTACATTACGTGGCAGGCTTGCCAGGGTGATTCATATAGACTGGAGCATATACACCTACAAAAGCAAGTTGCCCATGAAAAGCAAGTAGCCCATGAAAAGCCAAGACTTAGAAATGAAAACAGCATGCCAGACTCATCACCCTCCTGTGCACCTTAAGAGTCTCTCCCACCCCACCCCATCCATTCCTTCCATTTCAAGTCAGTGCTGATGAGAATATCATTCTGAAATACTGTCAGAAATTTGCACGAATCCAGACATAAAAAGTCTTAACAGTCAATAGAGACTTATCAAGTTCTTTTATATGTGCTTCTTAGATCTGGGAAAGAATTTAAATTATTAGAATATAGACCTTTAATCTTAAAGTAATTTATTTCAACTATTGTAGACAGATATGCAGAAAATGGGATGCATGTATCCAGCTTATAAATAAACATTGTTTTTATTCAAGAAGTTGAAGTTTTCTGATTGACACTAAATGCAAGGAAAGGAAAATCAGTTTAGGTTGAAAATATATATGAAAGGACTGGAAGATTAATTTTCCTATATTTTCACTTTGTTTCAAATTGTGCAATGAAGAATATTAGAGCTTTAACAAAAATTATGCAGTCTGTTGTCTCAGGCACATTCTTGGTCGTATCTCCATAATTAGACTTTCATTAGCAATGAAGGAATTCTTGAGCCATATGGAAGATTGTTCTTTCTCTCCCTATCATTGTCTGTCTGTCTGTCTGTCTGTCTGTCTCTCTCTCTCCTCTCTCGCTGTTTCTTTCTGTCTCTCCGTCTCTGTCTCTGTCATCTCCCCCAACCCCTTTCCTGTTTTCCTTTCTTTCTACTTTTCAGGGGAACTCCCAAAGTATGTTTTAATTTTTTTCCATAGCAAATGTGAGGGAAGCTCTAAACAAGTCTAGTTTAAAAAAAGAAAAAGATTATTCCCTGATTTCTGGGGGAGGATAGACAGTTTTAAACAGAAACAAGAAAGAGATTGGTGATTCAGCTGGTGATGAAAATAGCTACATTCATTAAGTAGAGCTATGCAAACAGCTGTAAATTTGGATAATAAGCAAGGAAAGATATTTGAATTTCATCAGGAGTTTTTCTTTTACAGTTAGCAAATATCTCACCTTTTAAAATTACTTCTATTGTGATTAACCACAATAATCGTGTAATTAAAATTGAAGAATGTTTACCAGGTGAGAGAAGTTGACGAAATGAGCCAGGAGAAGGGTTTGGAAAATGTGAAAAGAAGATGAGCTCAGGCAACACACCACGATTTAGAAAATATTTTAGGAAAGGTAATGTGGGGAGGATTTCAGTCAAGTAGATGCTGTTGGTTCAGGACAAGCCTGTAGAAGCTATGTCACCAGGATATTTTAGGTGCTGAGCTTTAATGAATTCATTCTATCAATATTGATTGAAAGACTATTGTGCCTTGGCTTCTGCACCAGATCCTGAGAGAATGATTCCTGTACAGGAACACAGTTTCTGTACTCAAAGAGCTTATGCTCTAGAAGGGGAGATAGAAATAAACCATAATTAACTACAGTTATGGTGAGAAGTGTGGCGTATTGTGGAGCATTACCCCGTGGATGTGTGCATGCATATGGGGTTAGCAATATCGAACTTGTTCTTCAGGAACTGGATACACGAGCGATTACAGTGGAGCATAATTATTGCTCTGATGGCAACATATGCTAGCTGTACTGAGGGTATAGTAGGAATTCCCAGTTCATTCTAGATGGATGTGTCAGGGAAAGCACTCAAAAGGAGAAGTACGAACCAACTCCAGAAGGATTTGCAAGAGTCTGAAAATTGGTATATTTGGGGAGACAATTAGCAGTTTTTTAGAATAGAATAGTAAAAGGTAGGAAAGAATTTTAGGTAAATTCAGCATTGCTAGAATTTAACCATTGGTGGAATTAAATGCATAAAAATAAAATGCATGGAGAGAGGCCGATCAACAAAGGATCCTTTGGATCACATAATAGAGGCTCAGTTAATAAGTATTTGATGAATGAGTAATGAGTTGTGATATGATAATTCTGTAATTATGAACTGGAAAATTATGGCTCTTAATAGTTGTAAATAAGATACTTACACCTCTTTTGGAAACCATATCAGTGTTTTTCTAACTGAGGGGGTAGATCTATATTGGTAGGCTATGAAATCAATATATCGATGCCTGATCATTAAAAATATAGAACAAAATAGAAAAGAGAATATGAAAAAGTAGGTACTGGAAAACTTTTATTTTGAATATATATGTTTGTGTGGCCTGGGTGGAGATGGAAAGTGTATGTCTTACTGTGGGTTGCTGTCAAAAAGTCCTGAAATTTACTGTGATGGAGAGTGCTGGTTTCCTGGGTATATTTAAATACTGTGGAGGAACTTGGAGAAACATAAAGAGTCCAAGACCTGGAAACATAAGATTCTCTTGCTCCTGAGCATGAACAAAAAATCACTGGCATCAGGGCCAAGCTGATGATGATAGCGGCAATGCTAACACCTTGCTTTCAGTCCCAAGGTGACAGCAAACTCAAATTCTTCAGATACTTCCTTGGTGTTGTGATATAGATAAATTAAGAGTAATGGTTAGCTCAGTGTAAGTGTTTGCCCTTTTAAAATGATTAATTAATGAGCTAAATTCCCCAGTTATGAAACTTTCAGTGATGCTTATTGACTCTCTGGCAGGTTTGGAGATTTCTGGGCTTCTTGGATGAGATCTTTATTCTTACTGGCCCAGTTAGTGAGAATTAGGGAATAACCATTGGTACGTGTGTTAGGAGGGGCATTTGACAACTTCTCTGCTTCATCTGTTCTGATTAAATGGTGAGAAAAACAGATTTCCCATGAGAGCTACATCCTCTTTTATATTTGTTTGCCAGAAGATTTATCTCAGCAATCAATGTTTCAAGAAGTATTTCATACAAGACAGCAAGTGGTCCTTCTGAGGTGGCCCTCGTATCTTCAGTCGTAATAGGATATGCTTTGTACTTAAATACAAGAAACCACATAGGGGAAGCAGCAGTCCCAGAACAGGGACTTCAGATGAGGCTTTACAGCACAAGCAATATGTAAATTTGATGTTCAACCTTAATTAGGGAGTGGAGAATGAAATGAGGGAAGTGAAAAATACATGTTTTTGAGAAAGAACTACATATGCACAGGACTGGTAAAATTTGCACATGGTAAGTTCAAGAAGTTGAGAATGGCTTTACAATTACAGTGAAGATATCAGAAGATATAAGTGAGATATTTGGCTGATAGTATAAATTAGGGGCCAGTCATCACAGGCATCTGAGCAATGGTGAGGAGTTTTGACTTTATCCTAAGAACAATGAAAAGTCATTAAAATGTTTTAAGCAAACAGAGATTCATGGACATGGACTATAGACTAGTGGTCACTAGAGGTAAGGGGAGAGGGGAGGGAGAAGTAAATGGGGTAAAGGGGCTCAAATATGTGGTGACAGAAAGAAATCTAACAGTGTAAATATATATGTGCCTTACTGTTAAAGTGTACAGCTGAAACTTACTGGATTTTGTTAACCGAAGTCACCATAAAAAAAATAAATTCAAAAAATGTTTTAAGAAGCAAAATGAGATAATCATATTTGAATTTTATAAAGCTCAATCTAGCTGTAGCCTGGAGAAAACATTGTAGGGTGTTGATTGGAACAAAAGACTTGTTGGGGGATTTTGGAAGAAATCAGTGCACAGGAGGATAGAGGACTACACCAGTAATGGTAACAGGAATAATGAATGTATTTTTAAATGAAGATTATCTTTATTTTCACATATTTTTGATGTACAGTCTTCTGGGAGTATATCCCATAGGAATAAGAAAGATCTTCAGCAATGCTTATTATAGCATCGTTTGTGGTAGCAAACCCTGGAAACCAGAACTTTTATCAGCAGAATGTTTAGATACACTGTGGCATAGCCAAACTATAGAATATTATGTAGCATATTGGTTTTCTATTGTTGTGTAATAACATTGCCATAAACATGGTGTTTTAAAACCACGAACATTTATTATCTGATGGTTTCTGTGCATCAGGAGTCCAGTCATGGCTTAGTTGGATCCTCTTCTTCAGGGTCTCACAGGGCTCCTAAGTCTCACCTGAAGCTTTTTTTCTTTAGATGGGGAAGGATTTAATTCCAGGCTCATGTGTTTGTCTGCAGCATAATAATCCTTGAATGCTGCCAGATGGAGGGCCTTGGGCTGTCAATCAAAGGTTGCACTCAGCTCCTTGCAGCATGGCCCTCTCTATAGGGCAGCTCACGACATGGCAGCTTACTTCTTCAAAGCCAACAAAAGGGAGTGTTGGTCATAGCAAGACCTTTATTTACAATCTTATATACATAATCACATTTACATAATCACATACACCTATTATCTTGGTTGTATTCTGATGCCTAGAAGCAAGTCACATCCTGCCTACATGCAAACACAGTGATTACATAATGTATGAACACCAGGCGACAGGAGTCTGTCCACCACAAAGTTATAAAAAAGAACTATCTAGGCTTAATCTATTGACCTGAAGAGGTGCACATTATATATCATTAAATCGCAGAGTACTTACTCTATACGGTGTAACCTTGTTTTCATAAATATGCAAAACCAAAATTATATCAATGAATACACATAGTTTATGTTTGTACATGCTGGGAAAGAGTGGAACAGTGTGAGATAGTTTCTGTATGTTTTCTAAATGAGACAATGATAGAATGAGTGTAGGCTAAAATTATTCACTTTTTCTGTATACATTTATGCATTTTCACCACTTAAAAAAACAGAGATTGATTTTTAATTTTAAAAATAGCAAAAAATTATAATTGCAAATTTCAGGGAAACCACAGAAAAAGTAAAAATGAATTAATAAAAAAATAATAATACAGTTGATCCACATATAAGTGGACCGGCACAGTTCAAACCTGTGTAGTTCAAGGGTCAATTGTATTTTCAGTCCATGGCTAGGAATCTGTCTATGTGGAAGGCCGACTAGTACTTACATGTAGGTTTTCAACTGAGTGGGAGGGTGTGGGGTCAGCACCTCTAACCCCCACATTATTCAAAGGTCAAATATAAAACTGATATGCTAAGAAAGGAGGTAAACTGGAATCATATAAAATGCTCAGTTAAAACCAAAAAAGACAAAAAGAGTGGAACCCAACAACAATGGGGACAAAGAGTAAAGGAAACAAGTAGAAAACAGTAATGAATACAGTAGATATTAATCCATATCAATAATCACTTTTGACATCAGTGTCTAAATGTACCATTTAAAAGACAAAGATTGTCAGAGTGGATCAAAAAGCACTATCTAACTCTATGTTGTCCACAAGACACCAACTTTAATTATAAAGACACATATAGATTAAAAACAAGTAGATGGATAAAAATAAACCATGCTAGCACTAATCAAAAGACAATAAGAGTAGCTATATTAACGTTAGATACTAGAGCAGACTTCGAAATAAAGAAAGTTATCTGGGTTAAAGAAAGACTTTATAGAATGATAAAGGGATCTGTTCTCCAAGAAGACAACAATTCTTAACATGCATTTGCCTAATAACAGCATCAAACTGTGCAAGGCAAAAACTGATAGAACCAGAAGGAGAAATAGATTAATCTATGATAGTTGGAGATGTCATCGCCCCTCTTTCAGAAATGGACAGATCCAGCAGGCAGAAAATCAGTGAGAACATACTTGAATTTAACAACACTATCAATTAACTGGATATAATTGACATCTATAGACTACTTTATCCAACAATAGCAGAATACAAATTTTTCTCAGCTTACGTGGAACATTCACCAAGATAGACCACATTCTGTTACATAAAACATGCCTTAACAAATTTAAAACAAGAGAAATCATACAATATCTGCTCTCAGACCACAATGGAATTAAAGAAGAAATCAATAACAGGAAGATAATTGGAAAAATCCCCCAAATATGTGAAGATTAAATAACACACTTCTAAATGATCTGTGGGTCAAAGAAGAAATCACAAGAGAAATTTAAAAATATTTTCAACTAAATGAAAATACAAACACAACTTATAAAAAGCCGTGGGATGGAGGAAAACCAGTGCTTAAAGGGATTTGTAGCATTGAGTGCGTATGTTAGGAAAAAAATTGATCTAAGATCAATTATTTAGGTTTCCACCTTAGGAAACTTAAAGACCAAATTAAATCCAAAGTAAGCAGAAGAAAAGAAATACTGAGAACTAGGGTAGAAATGTGATGAACAAAATCAAAGAACTAAATAAATGGAGAAATATGCTAAATTTATGGATAAGTAGACTCAATATTGTCAAGATGTCAGTTCTTCCCGACTTAATCTATAAGTCAGTGCAATTCCAGTAAAAATCCCAGCAAGTTATTTTAAAGCTATCAACCAACCCATTCTAAAGTTTGTATGGAGAAGCAAAGGGCTCAGAATAGCTAACCTAATATTGAAGGAGCAGAAAAGTTGGAGGACTGACACTACACAACTTTAAGACTTATTATAAAGCTACAGTAACCAAGACAATGTGAGATTGGTGAAAGACTAGACAAGTAGGTTAATGGAACAGAATAGAGAACCCAGAAATAAACCCATATAAATATAATCAACTGATATTTGGCAAAGGAGCAGAAGCAATATAATGGAGCAAAGTTAGGCTCTTCAACAAATTATGCTGGGACATTTGGACATCTACACTCAAAAATATGAATCTAGACACAGATTTTATACCCTTTACAAAAATAACTTAAAGTGAATTATAGACTTAAATATAAAACAAGCTAGATAACATGAGTAAACCTAGATGACGTTGGGTATAGTGATACATTTTTAGATATGATACAAAAGCTACAATCCATGAGAGAAAGAAATAACCTGGGCTTCATTAGAATTACAAATTTCTGTTCTAAAAAAGGCAATATCAAGAAAATTAGAAAATAAGCCATAGACTGGAAGAAAATATTTGCAGAAGATACATCTGTTGAAGAACCATTATCCAAAATATACAAAGAACCCCTAAAACTCAACAGTAAGAAAAAGAAAAATCCAATTAAAAAATGAGCCGAAGACCTTAACAGATACCTCATCTAAGAAGACATACAGATGACGAATGGGCATATGAATAGATATTCCACACCATATGTCATCAGAAAGTTGCACATTAAAACAACAATGTAGTAGCAGTATATACCTATTATAATGGCCAGAATCTGAAACACTGACAGCATCTAGTGCTAGTGAAGTTGTGGGAGCAGTAGGAACTCTCATTTGTCTTTTTTTATAAAACTAAACATATTCTCACCTTATGATCCAGCGATCTTATTCCTTGGTATTTACCCAAAGGAGCTGAAAATCTGTATCTACGCAGAAACTTGCACAAGAATGTTTATAGCAGCTTGCTCGCTTGCTTGCTTTATTATTTATTATTTATTTATTTATTTATTTTCTAGACAAGAGATCATACAACATTTGACTAAAATATTTACTGTGATTCTAATTGTAGTGTCATTTCATTATTATGCCAGGGAAATAATGTTAAAGGAAAGTGTATAAATGGAATCATTCCAATAATAATGCTTTTTTTGTTTGTTTGTTTTATATCATCTTTTTAATTTCTGTGATGAGGGTGCCAATTAAAAATATGTTTTGATTGAAGTTTGAAACTGATATACCTCCTGGAGTTTTGGACCAAAAACTCAATGAAAAAGAACCACAGAGTCATGTAACCAGTAACCACCCAAATTTGAGTGAATTAGAACTGTTCTGTTTTGCCACACTAGTCAGAAAGCCATAGGCGTTCCATCACCCCAGAAGGATCTGGAGAACTGACAGAAAATATAAAAACTGAACATAGATTGTACATAATTGTGCTGCTGCATTACTTCAACAACCATAGAAGGAACCGCATTTCAGTTCAAAGACTTGCCAGCAGCTTTATTCCTAATTGCCAAATCGTGGAAGTAACCAAGGTGTCCTTTGGTGTTTGAATGACTTAATAAACTGGATATATCCGGACAATAGAATATTATTCAGTGCTAAAAGAAATGAGCTATCAAGCCATGAAAAGATGTGGAAGAACCTTAAATGCATATTGTTAAGTGAAAGAAGCCTGTATGAAAAGGCTACATATTGTATGATTCCAACTATATGACATTGTGGAAAAGGCAAATCTATTGAGACAGTAAAAAGATCAGTGGTTGCCAGGTGGAGAGGCGGTAGGTCGAGAAGAGATGAATAGGCAGAGCACACAGTTTTTAAGGAATTAAAAATACTCTGTTATTATAATGATGGATGTATGTCATATGTTTGTCCAAACTAATAGAATGTACAACACCAAGAGTAAACCTTAAGGTAAACTATGGACTTTGAGTTATTGTGACAAGTCAAAATAGTTTTTATTCTTGGTAAAAAAAATATTCTAGTGAATGACATGGTTAATGGGGGAGGCTATGCGTATATGGGGACAAGGGATATATAAGAAACCTCTGTACTTCCTTCTCAGTTTTGTTGTACACCTAAAACTGCTCTAAAAATAAAATCATAATAAAAATTAAGATACACTTAAAATTAAAATTACACAAAGATTACACCTTTGCTTAAAACTCTAAGGTTTTCAGTATTTTCCCAATATTATTGTACAACTAATCATGTAAGAGGAATGTAGTTTTCTACTTTTCTTTTTCTCTTTTAAGTATCCTAACGTGTAAATGTCCAGAGCATGAGGATTGTCCCTTATTTGCTGTGTAGTAAGAAATGCTCTCATTTTCCAATAGATGTTTTAACTTGCATCATTTTCCAATTTGTAAGCATATATAAATGCAGAATAAATAGAAATTAAGTTTTCCAGTTTATGAATACATGTACGCACTGAATTATTGATTTAATTGAAACATTAAGCCTCGTGTATAACAGGAAGTATGCTTGGTTCTGAGAACGTGAAGATGAAGGAGACTGTCTATTTGAGGAAAGAACATATAAACACATAATTAAAATAAACAAACACTAAGTTGTTGTGCCACATGCTCATATCTTTGCCTGCAGTGGTGTATGAACCAAGAAATAGGAGATAGAAGAAAACATACTTTTGTTGAGACGTGAACGACCAGTGGGTGTCTGCCAGACAGGAGAGAGGTGTGTAAAGGGAACAGTTTTTCACAACCCTGTATGTGTAAATGGGCATATGTCCTAGGATTAGCAAGTTATTAACTACAGTTATATCACAGGTTAAATTCTGTCATCGTAAACATGTGGTCACCCTCTCTTCTAATATCATGGCACTTGTCTATTAAATCTTACTTTGTATTACTGGTAATATAAAGGAATCTTGACAGTTAATCTTTTGTGGTTCAAATGACTTAGAAATTTTTCACATAAGTAACTCCTGGTCCAAACATATTCAGTTGATTTATTTTTAGAGTCTATTGTTAGTTTATTTAGTGTTTAAGTACACATCACAAGATGTTAACATTTCTTGTTCAAGGTTTTTGACAATTGATGTATTAAAAACATGCTTTTCAATACAGATATTCTACTTAATGAGGGAAACATACTCTTTCTTGAATAGCCTTGACACTGTGCCAAATCATAAAGACATTATAATATATAATAATGAATTATTTGCTCAATAGATTGAGTATATACGTCCATAATAGAGATTTATTAAAAATAGAATATTTGTGATTGTAAGTAATTTTTGAAAAGGTCCTTGTGGAAGTTAGTTGACATTTTCATCTAGGTTTTTCCTATTTCAAACACATTTAAAAAAAATTAACAATCTAAAATTGGTGAAGTTTTCTGAAGTTGGTGAAATTGCCAATGGTGGAATAACTGAATTTTTTTCTTTATAAAGATTTTATTGAAAATCTAAGTATGCTTTGAAAGAATTAATAACATTTATCTTGAGTGTGGTCCATATGGAATTATTTTTTGTTTTATAGAAGCAATTCGAGGTATTCCTGCTGATTTCTCATTTCAGCCATGACTGTCACTTAATTTGTTCTTAAGGTGTGTTCCCCAGTGGAACTATTTTCTTGTAGCTTTTAGATAACCTCTGACTTACTTTTTTGACCTTCACCAACTTTTAAAATTAATTTTCTTTTGTTCGATTTCACAATATTATTTCTGTTTTTTTAGATTTTTTTAAAATGAGTTTTTATACTCTCTTGAGATAGGCAGCAACTTCATCCTCTTCCCCACTCTTCATGGCTGTGCCCCTTCAAGCATATTTTGCAGAAACCTAACAACTCTGTCTTTGGAATAGTCGTGTGCATAGTGAAGGATATAACAAAAATTGATGAAAACTGATCACTCTCCTGTTGAAAACCTCACATTTTATTTTCTCTTGCACTGAGAATAAAGTCCAGATTTTTGCCCTTGTTCTAGAGTCCTCCTGTGACCTGCCCCCTTCCCTGTACTCAGATTCCATCTTCCCCTTCACTCTTCCTCTATTCTCCAGCCACACTGGCCTTTGGAATTGCTCAGATATTATGAGAACATAAACATAACAGGAATCATGAGAATCATGTTTTATAAATTTTATCAGTGAAATAAGTTACTGGAAGTTGAATTTCAGAGGTAAAAATATGAAAATTAAAGTTTTTAATTCAGAAGCTACAGTACCCACTCAACCATCAAAACAACTGTCTATGCAGAAGAGTACTTGTTTTCTAAGCTTGTACTGATACACTTTCAGATGTTTTGATCTTGGGCACATTTTGATAATATTTTTTAACATTAGAAGGACCTAGTTTTGAGTTGATCATCAAGAATAATACCAGAGGTTGGGATAAAGAACTGGAGCTAGGTGCTGAAAGTGTCAATGGTTTGGGTGAAATGTAACCCCAGTGCCTTGATAGGTGATAGAGCGAGGACAGGCTCACTGAGTATCTGTTTGTATAGGTGTATTAATTTTTTTTAAATTGTATTTTATGATGTTTTGACATCTTAGTGCCTTGCTAGTCCTTGAGAAACTGCCTTCCTCTCCTAGGACTAGCTAATTCCGAAAGAGAGTAATAGGCATTCCTAGGAGCACGCGTTTTATATGTAAACCACACAATCCAAAGCCCATATGTGCCACTACCTCCTTCATTGAACTGTCATGCACCAAGCCAGTATTTTTCCTGCCGTAAATCATCCTTGGGCCAGGTATTAAAAAACTAGGGACCACCCATATATTTCAGCCCACTGAAACTATTCAAAGTGTCCAGTCCTGAAGTTACCCAGATTTACCTATCCTGCCTCACCTGTTTCTGCCTCTGGAAACCACAGTAAAAGCTCTGGGCCATGCTCTCTCCTCATCTCCTTTCTACCTCTTGACTGACTCTGGTGCTTCCCCATGTGGCCCTGCAGTGCACCTCATGCCTTCTCCTTTTGGGAACTGTAAGTAATAAAGATTCCTTCAATGGCATTGATCTCTCCATGTCATAACTCAGTTAGTCACCTCTATGAACTAACTTTTAGGCATATTTACAACAATGAGGAGACACTGTATATGTCTAGCCACAAAGAACTGAGCAGGAAATGAAATAAAATAGCTTACCATGCAGCATTTACACATAGAAATGTGTTAACATTGAAAACCGATCTACAATGTAAAAGAAACAACAAGCAAAACAGGTTGTTTAAAACATTGTACATGCTCATCCCAATTTTAAAGAAAAACTCTTAATAGCAAATAGTCTGGCATGATGAAATACACCAAGCTGTATTTAGTGTAGAATATGAGCTGACTTTTATTTTTGCCTATAGTTTGTACTTCTCCAATTATTATGAATCATTCTGTGTAATTCAAAGTCTAGGTTAAAAGTGGTGTCACTTACCTAACTTTTGCTACTTTAGGCATTAGAACCTTGATTATGATGGTGACATAGGAGCCACTGATTATAGTTACATATATTAAACAATGCTGTGTGGGTGGCGGTTCAACTTATTTCTATAAGCAGTTTTTTTTCTTTTTGGAAATGAATGAGTTTGTCTCTAAACTGAGAATTATGTATATTTTACTGCACACATGAAAAGATAAAGTGTCAATAATCTATTGTATATTTGGATAACAAGTTCCACTCTTCCTTTCTGAAAACCGGTTAAAATCCTTCATTGTGCAGGCTGGGACCTGTCTGTGTTCTTTTTTTCTAAGCCGTGGTATCCTGTTTTGTGTGTACCATGGCAGTTTTTGTTTTGTTTGTTTTGCAGTTTATCAGGGTCCTGAGTTTCTTTGGTGTGTATTCTCAGCATTCCCTCTAAGCGCTGTCATTTTGGTGGTTTTTTCCTTTCTTCCACATGCCGTGCTCATAATGCTGTCTGCTTTATGTGTTATCTTCTAATTTTGGTTTTGTCTGCCTGCTCAACCAAGTAACTCTTGTCTACTTAGGTATGGAGTCTTGTGTGTATTCTCTCTGCCAGGTATATGCCTGCTAGGATTAGTTTCCTGTAGACCGATGAGAGGGACATTTTACATTTCTTTTGTGTGGGTAGAACCATTCACTAAGCCGAAATGACTTTCCCACTGCTCAGTGTTGTGGAGTCACACTTCATGTCTCCCAGGCAGCAGGTCCTTACCAATGTTTGCGATTTAACCAGGGGATTGTTACATAGCAAAAATTTTTGTTTGTGCAGTGCGACCATGAGTTGGTGGCATTTTTTTCTTGGAAATTTAGGAGAGCTTTAGGTAGTTTTGTTCTATAAATATACAAGAAATCTTAACTCTCAAAAAACACGAAAGGCTTTAGTAAACGGAAATTACTTGGGACATGTGAAGTTCAGAACATCCGAATGCCTTCCTCTTATTGCTTTGTATTCTCTGTAAAGTAGAAAAAAAATTGGCTCAAATCTTAACAGTTGAAGTGCTGGTTGGTTATTTTCTAAAATGGTTCATTTACTCCTTCTTCCTCCTGGTCTTACCTGAAGCAGTATCTCAGTTGGTTTTTCTAGTTGTTATGCAGTCTCTTGGTAGAAATAATTTTAGGTAAATTATGATTTCTAGAACATATGGTATATTCTACTTAGGATAGATTTGTTTTACATCCCTTAAATTGTTTTTATAAATGTAATTCACATATATTTAAACCTCTTCTTTAATTTTCATGTTTCAGCCGACTATAGTTAAGGGTATATATTTCTTGATTATGAAACAGTTGCAATAGTTGCATAAATTAGTTGCATAAATTCCAATTATGATAATTGCCATAGAATAATTATGATTCCCTTTCTTGGGTTAGAGAAGGAGCCAGTTCTAACCCAAACCTGTGGAAACACAATATTTGAATGAATTGACAGGAGGTGGGCAGATTTAGCCTATTTAAGTTATGTTTAAGAGAAAGAACAGCAGGCTTTGAGGGGTTAGTGGAGGAAGATGTCTGTGTGGTGCCGTATTTTCCTTATTAATTATGTTACACTTTAAATATAATTCTGCCTTCAATGTTATTTGAGGCCATTTGTTTTCCTCTTTCTCATCTAGTCAAAGGAAGAATTTCATGCACGCCTGTCTTTGGTCAGAGGATAGGGAGAAGTGTGGACCGAGGTTCTACACATTGATTCCACTACTAAAAAAATCTCTTTTCAGTACTGAAGAGCCGGTATAGAGCCCTGCCCTCCTTTGTGAGGTCAGTAATGCTAGTGTGTGATGGACAGTATTTAAATTTGGTTAACAAGGATTACTTGGTAGTCCTTCAGGAACCTCTTAAATAAGCACCAAGAGAATCATATATAGTTAGTATATCATCTGTTTTGTATTGTAAAAATTGAAAGTAATCTGTTGAAAAGCATTTGCACTGAGATATTATAATTATTTACTTTAGTACTAAAGGGAGTACAGAAGATCATCTGGTTTTTTAAGGCTCATAAAGGTGCTGCCCTACAATTTCAGATGAAACAGGTGATTTACCAAGAGAATCATTTGGGTGGCTGGGAAGTAAAGATATAAAGATAGAAACTCTTTTTCCCACTTCATGTGCTATGTCCCCTGCATTACATCATGGCATTCCTACAGCAAAGTGCCTGCACAGAAGGCCTTATGCTTGTCAGTGGGAATGGCTCTAATTCAAGTTCTGATTTTTTTTCCTGGAGCTCTTCCTGAATTTTGAGCTCTTTAACTGACAGTATTGGGGCTGCACAAATACCCTGAGATGCACCTATATTTACTTTTGTGACTTCTGAAGAATGACACTGCAGTGTTTCATGGGTAAATTTATTCAAGAGACCTTGTTTTACATCTCCTCACACCAGATCAGCTGTCGCTTTTATGCCACTCATGTGATTATGTGTTTATTCAAAAATATTAAATTTCCAGTCTTGTCCTCAAGGATCTCAGCATTCTAGTGAGAAAGAGGCAAATGAATGAACAATTAAAATAATGTATGATTTATAGCGCAGTAGAGGAATTACGGTGTGCTCTGAGAGCAAGGGTGGGTCTGAGCAGGTTAAGAAATGATGCCTGAGTTGAGTGACAGGGGCAAAGGCTTATAGGTTTGGAGAATAAATGTTTGGAGAATAGCTAGCAGTTCACTAAACCCAGAGTTTACAAAGACTTCAGATGCAAGGTGGGTGAATGGTGAGCAATAAGTTTATACTGGAGGATTGTAAGTATAATTGCAGCTTTATCTTTAGGCAATAGGACTCATCAGAGCCTTTTCAACGGAGAGTGACATAATGTAATTCATATTTTAGAAAACCCACTAAGGCTGCAGAACAGAAGAGGGAATAGAGAGGGCTGGGAAGGCAAATGACCAGTTAGGAGGCTGTTTCAGTAATCTAAGGAAGAAATGATGAGAGCCTTGATTAAGGCAGTGTTGATAGAGAAAAAAAGAAGTGGTGTTTGTGAAAAATTGGAGATAGAATTTATTAAACTTGATGAGCTTTTTGGTATTGGAGGTAAGAGAAAGGAAAAAAAAATGACACCTACATTTCTGACAGGGCTTGATAGATAGTGGTCTGTTCATTAACCTGTAAATACAAGAGTTGGACAGTTTGGGATGAAAGATGATGAATTCACTTTCGAGCATGTTGTTTTGAGATGTTTGGAAACCTAGTAAATGGTTGCATATAGGAGGCTGGAATCTAGCTCCGAGCTGGAGAAATATATTTGGGAGTTTTCAGCATAATGTAAGCCATTGATACGAATGAGACCACCCAGAATGTGTGTAGAGCAGAGAGGGACAAGAGACAATGCTGGAGTTGGGGTACCAACAAAGAGGGCAAAAGGAAACCATCACGATGAGTAAGAGCAAGATGCCAAGAGGGTAGAGAAAGAACAGGAAAAAGTGGTATCTTTAAAGCCAAAAATATAGAACGATATTAATGTTGGCAAATACCACTGAGAGGTCAAATAAGTGAAAAGAGACTGCTGGATATTTTGAGGTGATGTATTTATTTTTATTTAGGTAAAGAATATGTGAGCATTATGTAAGTCGAATATATATGTATATGTATATACATGTGCACACATATGTAAATACATAAGGTGAAAAACACATATATATAATTATGTATAAATTAAGAATTGTTCTAAATCCCACCATTCAGTATAACTGTTGTTAAAATTTTGATATATATCTTTCCAGACTTTTTCTATATGCAAATATATTCTCTATATGTAGATATATATCTATATATAACAAAATGAGTTCCTGCTATAAAAATATGAGACTCTGCATGCATTTGCTTGTCATTCTTGCCCAGAGACCATGATAATCTTCTCCACATCTTTCCAGTTTTAGTACATAAGCTGGCGATGCATACGGCATCCATTGAATTAAGCAACAGGGAGATCATTTGTAACGTTGCAAGGCTAATTTCAGTGGAATGGTGAGGGCAGTAGCTAGATTATTGAGGGATGGAGAATGGGTAGGAAGTGAGGAAATAGAGCAAGCATTATAGGCCACCCTTTCAAGTAGCCGGGCTGTGAAGGGGACGGGAGACATAGGACATCAAGATAGGAGTAAGGTAGGGTTTTTGTTGTTGTTGTTGTTTTGTTTTGTATTTTTAGTTGGACAAGACTCTCCTTTGGCTGGAAGGAGCCAGAAAAAGGGTATAAATTGAAGATACAAAGTAGAGACTGTTATTGATGCTTTAGGAGGCAGAAAAGGATGGGGTGTAGGAAAGAGGAAACAAACACCAATAAGGCAAAGGAAAGGAGGTGAGGGAGGAAAAAGATGCTGATAATTTTTATGTAGGTCACTTCAGAAGGAAGTTGGCTGATACCCTCATGTATTCAATTATCTGATGAAGGTTTTTTGACTTTGTATGAAACAGAGAATTGCTATATTAGATTAGATTCATTATCTGTCCATTTTTATCCTGAGAGTGGTGCTGAGAGATGTATGTTAGAAAGGTCTCGTATTCTCTGACAAACTGAAAAATCAGGAATGGTCCCCAAATGCTTTAGTTACCTTAAATAATCCATTAGAGATTTATTATCTACACATTTCTGTGAAGCTACTTGAAGCTGTGTGTTTCCTCAACTTGTGTACCCCCTGAGACTCACTACCTGAAAAATAGATATTTAACTTAGACAAGTTGCATTCTATGTTGGGAAAAACACAGATTTGAACAAATCTTGGTTGAATTCCATTAACCTTAGCAAAGCGATGTAACGTCCTTACGCTTTAGTTTCTTTATCTGTAAAACGATAATGATTATAAACTTTGGCCAGTGACCAGGAATGCGCAATGAATGTTGTGAATGTAAATATTATGAACTAAATGGAAAGGACTACTGCCTCGAAATGTACAGATTTAATAGAGCCCCATTTGTGATTTCTAAATGCTTTGGTGCATTTTATATTTGTATTTACAAAAGACTATCACCTGGGGGATTTTTTTGGCCCATAGCCTAAAATAAATTCCATAGATGAGCAAAGGAAACCTGGGTTATTGTTTCCTTTTTTCACTTATGATTTTTTATATCAACAAGCTTAATAAGGTGATTTACTAGGGGACATTGTATTTCTGAGTACCACTGGTGCCGCACTATCAATTCTCACTACAGAAGACTCCTAAGCAGATATAATTGCTATAATGTGTTATGACCTTTCAAGTCTTGTATTTCAGTTGAAAGGAGCAAGGATAACACAAGGAAGGTGAATCATCTCCTATTCACTGTAGCTGTCACCAGACACACAGCAGAACTTGTTTGTGTTAGACCAGGTGGATGGATAAACCACTTTAAGATGGGAAACTAAAAGGGGCAGGGGT
Organism: Pteropus medius; assembly: GCF_902729225.1. NCBI lineage: Eukaryota > Metazoa > Chordata > Mammalia > Chiroptera > Pteropodidae > Pteropus > Pteropus medius. The sequence continues at coordinate 10,147,896 of NW_024354499.1, forward strand.
ATTAAGTTTATATCATTTCTCTATGAGTCTCTGCAACTTAATTCCATATTAAATCACCAGCACATGTGTGGATTTAACGTTGACTTTTAAAATAAAATATAATAACCCACTAGAGCTTACTTAAAAAATGTAAGTCCTTAAGTACTAAGTATTATTATAATCACTTAACGAGTTAAAATAGCTCTAACCTAAATATCTATTTTTATTTCTTTATATTATATCTTAGTATTATGATTACTTTGTCCTCTTGTCTTCCCATCCTGGGGTTACTTGAATGCTTTTTCATAATCTTGCTTATTTTTGTTTTCAGTATTTTTCTGGCAGCAATTCAAAGGGCACTGATTATTCTCTTGCACAATATCACTCTGTCAACACATGCAAAATTTGGTGCTGTTGGTTACCTCTCTATCACCTGATCTAAGTGCCTTGTTGAAATGGAAGGATAAGGGTCCTACAGATGCCCATTCCTAGCTGAACTCACCCTCTGAGCACTCCTGTCTTGTTGGATGGTTCCTGCTTTTACAAACTGATGAGCGAGAGCAAGTCTTAACTCATGAATCAGCATTAAGCCAGTCTGGTACACCTTGATATTTCCCATAGCATTGTACTAACCACACATTTGGTGGTTAGTACACATGCACTAGATGAATGAGTGCATGGGTAAGTGAACTAAGAAGGAATTGGAGCACATGGGGTTAACTTCTCTGCTCATTGAAGGTACTCTGAGGGAGGAAAACCCCTTTTTGTTCTGTTTTTCTGATAAGTGGCATCTAAAGGGGTACATTCTGAGTTGAAAATCTCTTTTCTGCATAGTGAATTTTAACTATAGTCATTTGTGTGTGTGTGTGTGTGTGTGTGTGTGTGTGTGATTGTGAGACTTGAACTTGGCAAAGAATCAAGTCCACGCATGCTCATAACATTTTTATTAAATCCTGCACAGAGGGCAGAGCGCCTGCCCCTGAGTGTATTAGAGAGGACGAAACTTATATAAAACAAATAGAAAGCAACACAGGCAATTTGTATTTAAATTAAATATTATGTGATAGTCATTTTAATTAGACAGAATGCTGTGCTGATGGAATTCAGAGAAAAGAAAAGTCACTGGGCCTTTAGGACAAAAGGCAATTTGGGTCAATGAGGTTACAGAAGATGTTCTAAGAGGTACTGTGGGCCAGCTTGCAGAGCTTGTACAATCCTTTGCAAAATGTTCCTCATGTGGTCCTAACTCAGCAGTGAATCACTAGTTTGCTAAAGGAAGCCCCAAGGTTACTTTTTCCTGAACAAAAATGATGCTTAATTTTAAAACATAATAAATAAAAACTAATGATCCACTTAAAATAAGTAGTGAAACTATATATTTTTAAAAATATATAAAAAGAAACCTGAATATAAATGAGTTCTCTAAACTATATCAAGATATCATTTGTTTTAGGTCTCTCGTAAGTACTGAACAAACAATACATCTAAAATGTGTCTGAAAGATATTTTTCAAACTATTATTCTCTAGGAAATGGATCCCACTATTAAAAAGATGAAAAAATTGATACTCGAATTAGATAAATATTTGAATCATATTTTATATGTGCATACTTAAACATTTATGAAGAACCTGGCACTCTGTTGTATTCTATAGATGATAGAAAAGAAGTTAAAACTTGATTTTTGCCAAACGAGTTTATAATCTAGTGAGTTATGTAAAACAAATGTCAATTTCTTAACAATGAGCCAGTTAAGAATACAGTGAGATCTTCTATTACTGACTGTAATCCAGTAGCAATTTAGGGATTATGGAGAAGACAGAGTGAGAATGTCAGTATTTGGATATTGGAGGAGGAAAAGGAGGGTGTTTCTGCTGGGGACTTCGGGAGGTGGCATGAACCGTGTATTATAAAGTGATCCAAACCTGTTGAAGCAGAAGACTTAATGTAAAGAAATAAGATTCAATAGACCACGGTCAGAAAGTGGCCTTATTGCAAGAGGACTTGAGACTTGTTGGAGAGGAGAAGAGAGTTAAACAGTTGTTTAACTAGAAAAAGAGTTTCAGATAAGTAGTTTGGACTGAATTATACTAAAGAGTTAAAGATAAGGGAGCAATTTGGTGGTTATTTTGCTGTAATCTGAATATGAAATGTGAAATTCTGGTGAAGATTAGAGTTCATTAGAGTCATTGCATGTGGAATTCTAATTTATAGGAGGTTAGAAGGACACAAAATAAATTAACTGCCAAAGAAGCTGTGTTCCTATTAAATAATTTGAAGTTAATTTTTGGACTATGGAGATATTTCCTCATAATATGTTGTCTGAAATATTAACGGTTCTTATTTTCAGTTTTTGAAATTTGCTGCCCAAGTCTGAATTGCACTGTTGTTGAAGGATAACAAACAGGTAAAACAATGTTAACTTTTAGTCAAATGTATATTGTTTAGAAAAACTGAATCCTGGTGGAACTTTGGACATCTAAAGTTACATGTAGAGTAAGCACTGCCTACTTGGTTATCACTTATATTCATACTCAAGTGGAAAACAAGCCATAATTTAGGAGTAGATTGAGGCTGTTTATGCTTCAAAATGAATTTAAATGATAAGGCTATGAATGTAGTGAAAAGCAAGGAAATGAATTTGACAGATATTAGCTTTCATTTTGAATTTCAAATTACTGAGTTTCTATTAGCATTCTCTAGGAGTAGTGAATTTCTATTAAGTTAGCACATAGTTTTAAATTTTATGATTATGCTATTGTAAGTATAAAAACCCATTTCAGTAAGATATAGACATAGTTATTTCTTTTTTAATCAGCAAGCTCTAGGCTGTATATTATTAGTCTAAACTTGTCATCCTGAAAGTCTTGAGGCTGTGGATGTTTCTTCGTATATGTTTTTGTTGAAGTTTTGTTTAGTTGGATAGAAGGAATAAGAGGCTCCGAAGAGGGTATATAAGTTTTATAGTTATTTAATATGTGCTTTATAAAAAAATTAAGATAATTTTTGGTAGGTATTTATGCTTAGACATGAAGTGTTATTATAGCCTTTTGAAATTATTAGAATGACATTTTGTTCAGCAGTGTTGCTTTGGGTGTTTTATTAAAGGTATGAGTTTACCATACATAGAGGTCTTGCAGATATTTTAATACCTGAAGGTAGTGTTAAACTTTGCTTTCATAGTGGCAGAGATAATTGCTCCGCCCCTTCCTTTGCAAATAGCACAAAACAGTTGGAAATTACACATCACTTCAATTTCGTTCAAAAATGATGATGCGTCCTATAATTGCAGTGCGACTTGCATTTAGATCACCTCTCAGTTCACTGAGCTGTGGCTTTGAATGGTTATTTTGTAGAAGACAGTGATGGGCAATACACTGCTTCTTTAAAATCAAAATGAGAGGAAATGAGCTTAAATTCAGCAAAATTATGGAGGAAAGTAAGAAGCAGGACTTGTGAATAGGCCAGTAGGCCAGGCCATTTCTATACTCAGGGTACCATCAGGAAAATTGCCCAATACCCCTCTCCCCTGCCTCCATTTACACATGGTTCTGTTGCACGGAAGTATATTCTGGTGAGAATCAGGGTACCCTTTGCTCCCTAGGGATATCTGAAGGATAATCAAATACTTCTTTCTCTGTTTTTGTTTCCCATCTTTTACTCCTGCCTCTGATGCCTACGTTCACATATACTCTCCTCAACTCCAGTAAAAAGCCCCTCTTGTAATACAGTACCTGGATATTAGAGGTGACTTCCTTTTTCAACAACAAAAATTAGAAGTGCTATTGTATTTTAGATAAAATATTTGGAAGACAAATTTTTGTAGCTCTCAAAAAATTTCAGATATTTTAGGAACACAGTTTTTTGGGAAACATTTATTTTCTCATTAGCATGTATTTCTTGACCATTTCTGCTTTTGGTGAACTGAGAGGTGTGACTCTCCCACTGTTACTTTACATTCTTCACATCGATCACTACTATGACAGTGATTCTGACAAGAAAAGGTGTCTTGGGGGAGCTGTTGGAACTTTCAGGAATATTGGGAACTGGTGAACGCTGGGGTTTAAAAATCACAGGTGATTTTGAAATGGCATTCTACTTCCCCATTGAGAAACACTTCAAGGCATTGGACCCTCGAAAAGCATAGGTGCCTTTCAGAAAATATAATAACAACAACAGTTAAATGATAACTGTAATAATAAGAAGGGTGTTACTGTCACTGGTCCTGGGGTCTCCACAGAGATACTCTGCATCCTCCTGGTAACTGGTGCCTTGCAAGCATATGGGGCCTTGGTGGTCTGTGCTTGCAACAGTGATTCTCAAAGTGTGGTTCCTGGACTAGTAGCATTAGCATCATCTGGGAACTTACTACAAATGCCAAAAAAAAAAAATACCCCCCAAAACAAAAACAAAAACGAAGCAAATTTTCACGCCAACCCCAGACCTAAGGAGTTAGAAACTTCTAGAATGGATCCCAACAGTTGGTGCGTGGATATGCCCTCAAGCTCGTGATGCATACACATATTTCCTTTCTATTTTTTTCGTTTTCTATTTCTGCTGTAAAAATTTACCATAAACTTAGCAGCCGAAAATAATGTAAATTTATTAGCACATGGTCTCTGAGGGTCAGATACCCTGGTGGGCTTAGTCTTGTCCTCTGCTTAGCATCTCACAAGGTGAAAACAAGGTGTTGATGGAGCTGTCTTTTTACTGGTGGCTCTGGGGAACAATCCACTTCCAATCTCGTTCAGGTTTTTGGCCAAATTTAGTACCTGGTGGTTGTAGAGCTGAGGTCTCCGTTTCTTTGTTGACTGTCAGCCACAGCCTGCTCGTAGCTCGCAGAATCTACCTGTGTTCCTTTTCATGCTTTCCATGTGGCTCCGTATAGCAACAGTGGGTCAAGTTCTTCTCATGCTTCAAGTCCCTCTGCCTTCCTCTTCTGCTTCATCTGACATCCTTGTTTGATGCATCTCTTTCGTCTCTTCTTCTATTCATAGACAGGAGAAAGCTTATTTAAAACCTCAGCTTTACATTGGACTCACCTGGATAATCCAGAATCATCTCCCTGTTTTAAGATCCAGTGATTAGTAACCTTAACTATATCTGCAAAGTCCCCTTTACCATGTAATGTAACATATTCACAAGTGTAACATGAGGGGGGCAAAATTTTGTTTACCGAGAAGAACTCGTCAAAGGATCTTTCTATTGGCTTTACCAAGGTGCTCTGTTGCTTACGGGCCCAGCACCACTGCCAGCATGCTGTTTTTGCCACATATGACCAAAGGTGGCTGGAGGAAACTGAATTTGGGACTTGCCCTGTCTCACTAGGAAGTGAAGCCACATTTCCTAGTAGCTCCACATGTGTATCAAGACACCTGCCATTTGTGTCTCCCTTAATTAGCATTCCTTTGTGTCCCTCTTCTTTCCTCCCCCCTCTCATTCTCTAGGAAGGACTGGCTCCTTTTTTCTATTACTGTCTATCTCTGTCTTCCTCCATGGTTCAGAGCTGCATGGTTCAGAGCTGCTTCTTTAAAAGCAGCAAAGCAAACATCGTGATTCAAATTTTGTGACCTTGGGCAACTTTCTTAATTGTTTTATACCTCAGCTTCTGTGTCTGTACATGGGAGATAATAATAATGCTAGGTCATTAGCCAGTATTATTATTTCTCATGGATGAAACAGTATGATTTAGGTTTCCCAGGCTTGATTCTTGAAATGGTAAAGAAATTTAGAAAATTATCTTTTTTTCATTTCTCTCACTTTTTCACCAAAGCTTTCTATTCAAGCATCTTTCCAAGTGAGAGCTCTATTGGCTGCCACCCCAGTGGGTATCTTGAATTAGTGAGAGTGGAATTTAGGCAGTCATCAGTGCATAGAAGAAAAAGAAAACATCATTTTTTGCATATGCAGTTATTTTATTGATTCTGAGGGTAGATCTATGAATTACATATGGTCATTATCATCCTTGTTTTACCTATGATGAAACTGAAGCTTAGGTTAAGTAAACTGACTCAACGCATGTATGGAGATACATGAATAAATTCACTATTAGTCATCAACTTCTTTATTTGCCTGTCAACAGAAGCTAACCTGTCATCTAATAAAGCCTCACAGAGTTTGTTGGTAATAGTGTTCTGTATGGGTGAAGAGAAAGCTAAAGCCACATGGAAAGAAGGTGGGTTGGGGTGGTCAGTTGGGCAACAGGAAATCATCCTGGACCATCTCTTTGCAAAAAGAGCAGTGGAAGGAGTGGTGAGAACTCAGAAAGGTGAGGCAGATGGTTCAAAAGGCCTTTTCCAGGAATGTCTGGAAAGGGGAATGTCTGCAGTGAATTATGCTCTGCATTAATGTATTTGTCATTTGAAGGTATTCCTTGGGATGGCCATCCTTGAAAGATTTTCTGTGTATCAGACACTGTCCAAGAAACAAGGCGCTTGATCCTTGGCTTCTCGTAAGGGAGCTCGTTTTACTCTGGCTCGTCTTTTCGTAAGATTTTCTTTTTTATGTTGTGAGTGACGAGTGCCTGCTAGCATCCTAACCCATGCTTCTCCCTTAACCCCATGGAGAATCTGAAATTAAGTAAGGTATTACCATATAATTTGTGTTACCACCTTTCATATTTATGCAGTTTGACACTTTTCAAGAAGAAAATCTCAGAAGTTAAATAAATTGCTAAAAGCTTGTTCTTATTCATAAAATTGTGATGTATGGGTTTGTTACTGAAGTTTTTTATTTACTTTTTAGTTCTGTCCAGCCAATATTCTAAGTCTCCCTACCAAAAGCAAGTAAAATATATGCTTTAAAAAAATTAAATAATTGTGAAAAAATGTATTTGCTTTACATAGGATTGTTTTCGTATGCAAAACAGACTGCATTGCTTGTATAGATGTGTAGTGTTGATTTCAGACAACATGTTGTGGGGGCTAAAAAATTAATTTTCTTCCCATTTTCTTAAATTCTTCTTTCTGGGCTAATAATCACATTAACAGAGACTGATTAACAGGAGAAAATGTCCAAAGTTTATTATATGAATGCACCTTTGGAAGTGCCATAATGAGACATGAAGAGGCATTGGGTAGTTGAGGTTTATATGCCGTTATGGACAAAGGAGAAAGAGGGCAGTGTTGGGATTTTGGAAGGGGAATATTAGGCAATTGGCAAGTAGGGAAAAAGAACAGAATACATGGAACACACGTGGCAAGCAAATTGTTGCTGGGCAACCCAGAAACAATGGGATACAGGGAAAATGCAATTAACAGACTCCTCTTTGGAAACTTCCTATCTAACGCTAAGGTGAATATGCTAAGATTCCCTTCCTGGAGTGGACTTTTCAATCTTTATCTCTTAAGCAGAAAGGGAGAAGGTCAAAAGTTCTTTCTGCATCCTGTGTTTCTTAATAACCAGCTTAACAGCAGTATCCCAAAAGACCCATTTTGGAAAGGCAAAACTTCAGTACCCTTCAGTGTCATTCCATCCTTAGAAAGATGAAAGCCTGGTGTGTGTGACTACACACTTCATTTGTTCTCTTGCCTTCTCATTTGAATCAGTTTGGTTGTTCCACACAATGAGTGTAAATCTGGATATCTGTTTTTAATGCGTGTTTACTTATTACTCCTAGAAATAAAGCATCATGCAAAAAGATATTTAAATTTTGGAGTATAATAATAAAAATAATAACTAATATTTCAAGAATCATTTTCTCTCCACTAAGTGATTTAGACTTAGAACAGTCATCAGGATTTTTCATTTGAAGAAACAGGCTCAGAGAGGGTAGGTAATCTAGACAACATCACACAGAGAGTTGATAAATTTTAGGGCTTCAATTCAAACAAAAGTCTGTTTGACAGCATTGTGTGTCTGTTGCTGAATAACAGATAATGACAAAATCTCAGTGACATGCAACAGCAAGCATTTATTTCTTGATCCTGTGTCTGTAGTTTGTTTGAGAGTTGGCTGAACAGACTTGGCTCAGCTGGGCTTGGCTCCAGCTTTAGCTTAGATTTGGGTTTGCTTCATGTGTCTTTCTTCCTTTTTTGGATCAGTGGGCTATACACGACTGTCATGGCAGAAGGCAGTAGCACAAGAGGGAAAGTCTAACCAAGCAAGTACCTTTCAAATGTCTATTTCCTAACATTCCATTGGCCAAAATTCAATATCAATGGGGTAGGGAAGTATTCTCTTCTCGTGGAAGTGTGGGATAAGGGAGGGAGTGACTATTTGCTGAATTATAATAATAATATACCTTAAAAGACCATGTGTTTTTCTTGACTGTTATAATTTATAAATATTGAAAGTACAAATGAATGGCATTCTTGGTTTGGAGTCAGGCATCGTGTGTGTTTGTTGTGGGGGCAGTATACTGAACGGTCATTTCTACTTACTGACTCCAGTTGCCCTATGTCTTTGTTCTAGATGATATTTAGAGAATATTTGACACTTTTCCTCTTTTCTGTCATCATTTGTCCTTATTTGCACTACGGAGGCAGAAGTTATCAATAGGTGAATCTAGAGGACTGTGGTTATGATCACTAATCTGGAACAGAATCAATTTTATTCTGTTTTTATACAATTTCACTTGGCTGAGGGCTTTGATGGGAAAATGTTACTAATATAAGGACTAATACATACAGGTAGAAATCAGTTGTGTTCCCAAAACAGCAGGACATAAACATTTCTTCTAGAAACAGCAGATTGCAAGTATTATACCAGCTCAAATATTGCAACCAGAAGAGCTTCTTACCTTCCTCTGCCTCATGCTCAATAAGTGACATGAAGCTGAGATGCAACTTGGAGGCAGTTCAATAAGAATATTAAATATCAACCTTTTGGGTTTAGAGGTAGAAATTTTGCAGTCTCCCTTCTACCCCATACTTTTGGTCTTTGCAAATATGAGCAGTATACAAAATTGTAAAAATAAATAGGATAGAGATATAATCCTAGTTTTAGTCCAAACCATATTGAAAACTGTGGCTGGAAAGAGTGCATTTAAAGTTTTTATGACTAGCTTTTCCCTTCATCAAATTAATACCATATAACTTTTCCTTGCCTTTTGTTATTGAATTTTACCCGTGTCACAAGAAGTAGCTGAAAAGATTGATCCCCATAGGAATAAGTTAAATCAAGTGATTGGCCTGGTAACTCTTGCCCTTTTATTTTTAGACTTATAAGACCTCTGTGACCTTCAGGACTCAGTGCTCTAACTCTGCTTCTTGGCTCACAGTTGGCTGGAGGTCTTTGTTCAGTGTCTACCATTTCTGCTTGATGCTTGCTAGATTAGTGTTTTTCATGTGTTTGTCCCAGCATTTTTGTTACTTTCCTCAGTGTTTTCTGAGTGCCATTTCTTCAGTTATGAATTGGAGCATCCATAAAAGGTTTTGTGTACCTTCCTTGATCCGTCAGCTTTTACGCATAGCATACACATAATAATGACTGTTGTCTACAGTGTCTTACTCAGTATCTTTCACTATTACGCTAAAATGACTTCACTACTAGTTATCCACCTTTCCTACAGGACTTCCTTGTGCGTCATCATATTATGCCACTCGTTATTCCATCAGGGCTTGAAAAAAGTTTCCATGAAACTTCTCCAGAAACTTGCAATAACTGTGTCATAAATGCTGGACTCAAATTACTTAAGTAGATCTGGCTTCAGCAAGGATGAAGATATTTTGTGTATGTAGAAAGCGTCTGGCATCTTCATTCTGCCACAGCCCAGGAAGGTGTGCTGGCCAGCAGCAGAATTGCGTGCATGTCAGAGCTGCTATATAGCAGTTGGTAGTGTGAATGGGGAATATATAAAGTATTTTTAGGTTTTTGGAGGGCAGGCAGCATATCAGTGCCAAGCATTGTTGTTGTGAAGGAACCCACATCTAAATCAGTCTGTATGATTGGATCACTACCCTTAGTTTATTTAAAACATGGCATTTGGAGGGAGGTAAAATACCAGCATACTGCATCTTTGCCTTTTTCTTTTTCCCTGAAACAAATTTGTTGGGTTTATTTGCAAAAAGATTACCTGTAGCAGGGCAGTAAAGAGGCATGTGCCTGTTCTGATAGGCCTTCTTCGTAGTGTTAATTTTAATAGAAATAATCATCTACATTGGTTTATAAGGATGGAATTGAGTACAGACATTGATTCAAAAGAGAACAGCTATGAACAGTTTGATTTATGGTATTAAAGCAGATGATTCAGATTCAGTTTGTATAATCTGAGGTTGCTTGTCCAGTTGTTAGAATATATTCAGCAAAGAGCAATCAATTTCTTGGTGAGAAACACCCCTACTCCCACCATAGGATGTATAATTTATTCTGTTGAGGCCAGAACCATATTTTGTGCTTTATATGTAGGAGGCTGCTACCTGCACATCAGTGGTTCTTAGGAGAGGATTGTTTTAGAATAAAATAAATAACATTATCAGACACTAATTTTATGGGACAAGAATTTAAATGCAGTGAGTAATCAGAGTGCAAGTAAATAGCCACAAGCTAATTTTCAGAACCGTTGCCATTCAGTTGGCAAGATATCTTTCCTATTTAAGAGAATGAAACAGCTGCCACAGGGAGCATAATTCATCAGTGGTCAGTTAGGATGTGAAAAAACAGAGTAGATCTCTGTTATGACATGGGTCCTTCATCTGGTGGTCATGGTGGATTTACAGTCCTTCCTGAAAGTCATCCTTGGTCTCCCCAGGGAGACTTTAGTATCTTTTTCTCAGTTCTCCCATGGCCCTCTCTGCATTCCTTGATTACAACACGGGTCACACCGAGGCATAGTTGTGATCCACTTTGGTTTGTCTCGACCTTAAAACCATATGAACTACTCCAGGAAAAGGTCCAGGTCTTCTCCAGCACGTAGATATAGATGGGTATATGTACTAAATATTTGGGGAGTGAAATATTTCAGTGTCAACTGTGTTCCAAGAGTCTGTCCAATGTATAAGATGACTTCAGGAACCCTTAGTTTCTAATCTGATGTCAACATTACCACCTCATACATCTCTGGTTTTGATTTCCCCATCTCTATCTTGATGAGTTTGGACCAGACAGGTAATCTTGAGTATGTTCTAAGTTTTGGCGACTTATTCATTTTGAACCACCAAGGTAATGGATTATTTCAGTAATCGTTATTGCTAACTGACAATGTGTGTTTCCACAGGGAGCATGACTTCGGCAACTTCACCCATCATCTTAAAATGGGACCCCAAAAGTTTGGAAATCCGGACACTAACAGTGGAGAGGCTTCTGGAACCACTTGTCACACAGGTAAGGGATGTGTCAAAACACTTTGTTACACCTGTGTGTTTCTACTGTGACATGTGTACATTCGTATCATGACTCCCCTTAGAACTTAGAAATGCTTAAGGGTGAATGAATCATGCTGTAATACTGATTACTTAATGTATATTACTTCCTGAACTATGGACAGTTTTATTGCCCAATAAGATTTCAAGTGCCTTTTAAAAAACTCTTCATGTGATTTTTGAAATTAAGTTGATGAGATAATTAAAGAGGGGGACTTGGTGAAGGGGCCTCTCATTTGCGGTAATGGATTCATAGTCTAAATAAACCATTCCTAGCATACTTTTGGATGCTAATGCACAGTTCTGAAGAACTGCATTGACTATTGAAGAACAAAAATTACTTATTGAATTACTTTTTATTGATTTTACAACGGAGAATTTATCATGTTGGAATGATGAAATGTTCCATTTTTGTGTTGTCACAGTTGTCACATTTCCATAAGATGACTCAATAGAAAAAATATTCTCAGGATTTTTAAGTTTTAAAAGTTTATTTTAGTGTCTTGTGAAGCATATTATTTTCTATATTAACTTAGAAATTCACGGAATGTGAAAATTAAAGATTTTTATGGTATATTTGTAAGGAAATATTATACTAAATTAAGTAGAGGCCCTTCATATTGGTTTTTGATAGCTGCCATAACACAGTGTCATAAACTTAGTGGCTTAAAGCTTTACAAATTTATTTTCTTATGGGTCTGGGGATCAGAAGTCCTAAAGTCAGGGTATTGACAGAGCTGCATTTCCTCTGGAGGCTCTAGCAGAAAATTTCCTTTCTCTTTTCTAGCTTCTAGAGGCCATGGGCCTTCATTGGCCACTTCCTCCATATTCAAAGCCAGCAATGTAGCATGTTCATATCTTTCTCTGATTCTGATCTCTGCTTCTGTCCTCATATTCCCTCCTGCCTCCCTCTTATAAGGACCCTCATGATTATTTTGGATCCACTCAGACACTCTGGAATAATTGGCTTATCTCAAGATCCTTAAACAAATCACCTCTGAAGAGTTTCTTTTCCCTTTTAAGGTGATATATTCACAGTTTCCAGGGATTAGGACATAGGCATCTTTGGGGGTCATTATTCAGTTTACTATATATTCTGTCCTCTATCTGCCTCCCTAATTTACATCCTTTCCACATGCAAAATATATTCACCACATTCTCAGATCCCCCAAATTCTCAATGCACTATAGCATCATCTCAAGTCCAAAAACCTCATTTCAATTTCATCAGCTTAAAAGTTCCAATCTCATGTAAATCATTTAAATTAGCTATGGGTAAGGTTTTGGTTATAATCCATCCTCCAGCAAAATTCCTCTCTATCTGTTTTCCTGTGAAACTAGAACACAAATTATAGACTCCCAAAATGCATTAGTGGGACAGGCCTAGGATAATAGTTATAGTCATTCCCATTTAAAAAGGGAGAAAGAAGAAGAACAAAAAGGATACTAGTCTTAAAAAATTTAGAAATTCAATTGGGCAAACTCAGTTAGATTCAACACCTGAGAATAATTCTCTGGGGCTTGAGGCTCTGCCCTCTGGGCTTGGTTCCCCATCCTAAAAATTGTTATTTCTTTTTCAGAAAGGGTAGCATATATTTTCAGGTGAGTATTTTTATCAGCTCCATTTCTTGTCAGTAGAATTTTGAGACACCAGCAGTCTTTTTGTATTTTATCTTTCTTTGTCTCTTTCACTCCAAACTGGCAGTATTTCTGTCTACTGATAGAATATTATGTCAGTATTTCTGTCTACTGATAGAATATTCTTAAAACACGTGTGTTTCTCCACTGTATGTATGTCTCTGGGATTCACTCTATTTGAAACAGGCTATTTCTCAGAACTTTCTTGCATGATCTCAACTCCTTTTTCATCTTTGCTGAAATGGCTGAGAGGATCCCTGAATCACATTTCTGATCTCCTTAAAGGGCTTTCTGTACGACAGAGTATTCTGAGCTTTAAACTTTCTGAGTTGTTAGACATTAATCAGATACACAATTGGCTTTCTCTATAGACATTGCTTTCCTAAAAGTGAGTCTTCTAAGTTTTAGTGCCTTTTGCAATCTGCATAGGATGATAATTGTCTCAATTTTCAATTCTTGGTTCCTTTTAGCTTAACAGTTCTTCCCTCCATCTAAGTCATTCTCTTTCACATTTTACTATGAACAGGAAGAAGCAACCAGACCACTCTTTCAACATTTTGTTTCGAAATCTCCTTGGCTAAATATCCAAGTTCATCCCATAATTTTCTGATTTCCGCCTAACTGTAGGAAACAATTTAGCTAAGCTTTCTGCCACTGTATATAATAAAGATTTCCTTTCTTCCAGCTTCCAATACTGGCATTCCTCATTTTATTGCACTTAACTTTATTGTACTTGGCAGATATCGTGCTTTTTACAAATTGAAGGGAAGACCCTCCATCAGCAAGAAGATTATAATTGACTGAGGCTCAGATGATTGTTTGCATTTTTTAGCAATAAAATACTTTTTAATTAAGGTTTACATATTGTTTTTATAGACATAATACTATTGCACGCCGAATAGAATACAGAATAGTGTAAACATAACTTTTAAATGCACTGGGAAACCAAAAACTCTGTATGAATCACTTTATTGTAATATTTACTTTATTGTGATATTCATTTTATTGAAATATTCAATTTATTGGAGTGGCCTGGAACCAAACCTGCAATATCTTCAAGGTCCACCTGTAACATTTTCCTCATTTTCTTTCCACCAGTTCCTCACCAGCATCTCCTTTAACATTTGTATTTCTAATAACAGGCCATTTATAATGACTTACATATTCTCTAAGATAATATAGGCTTTCTCTACCATGTTCCTCACAAGCAGGGTGTTTTGTATCCATATTTTTATTAACAATCTGCTCAAGGCAATCTGGGATTTCTCTACCATGATTCTCAAAATCTTTCCAGCCTCTACCCATCATCAATTCCAAAACCACTTCTACGTTTTAGGTATTTGTTATGGCAGCACCCTGCTTCCTAGAACCAAAATCTGTATTTTCCAATAGCTATTACAACAAATTACCATAATTTTAATAGCTTAAAACAACAGAAATTTATTCCACAGTTCTTGGAGTCAGAAGAGCTAAAATCAAGGTATTAGTAGGGCTGTGTTCTTTAAGAAAGACATTCCTTATCATTTTCAGCACCTGGAGTGCTCCTGCATTCTTTGGCTGTGGTGCTTTCCTCCATCTTTGCAGCCAGCAGCAAAGCACCCTCAATTTGTCTTTCAGACTTCAGTTTCTACCATCACATCTCCTCTCTGACTCTAACCCTCCTACTTCACTCTTATGAGGACTCTTTTGATTACGTTGGGGGCCAGCCAGATATTCTAAAATAATCTCTGCATCTTGAGATCTTTAATCACATCTGCAAAATCCCTTTTGCCACTTAAGGTAATACAGTCACAGGTTCTAAGGATTAGGAGTGGACATCTTTGTATGTAACATTGTTGAAACATTTCATTAGATCTATGCACATTTTTCATTTCGTTACGATTTTTGTAAGATTTTTTAAGAATAGAAACAGTTAATATTGATAGGCTCTTAGATTTGAGAGTATGTTGGCTACTCAGGTTGTAATTTTTGGATTAAGCCCGATCTGTGAAATGTTTGTTACTGGTTTGCAATAAGCATAGAAATTGAGAGTAAGTGCTTTGAAAATTTTATGACAATTTTACGAAATAATTTTATGTTTGTTGAATCTAATAACAGAATGTGGACCTATAGTTTTAAGTCTTTTTAAAAATTTAAATTATTTATTTTGTTATATTTTACAAAAGCTTGGTAACAAAAGTATGGCCTTTCATCACAGATAGCTTGAGAAAGACTGGTTTAGGAGATATTTCAGAGTCAGAATGATCTGGTCTGAAATGTAGTTCCATCATTCTAGGTGAAAGCAGATTGCCTTTTTCTAGCCTCAGTATTTTCATTTCAGATTACGCATCAATATATTTAATCTTTAACATTGAGTTAATGAAACACAATAATTAAAACATAGTGCCTGGTATAAAGTAAATATTGAGTAAATATAGTTTCCATTCTTCATTTTTTTGATGCCTATATATTTAGGTTC
The DNA here is from genome assembly GCF_902729225.1 of Pteropus medius. Lineage (NCBI taxonomy): Eukaryota > Metazoa > Chordata > Mammalia > Chiroptera > Pteropodidae > Pteropus > Pteropus medius. The sequence goes on from NW_024354499.1 coordinate 10,163,269, forward strand.
ATACTAGCCATAAACCAGTTAGAAGGATATAAGCGAATACAGCATGGGCAAGCACATTACCCATAAACTTTATTTCTTAATATTTTCATATATTTATACTTTGCTTTTGTACTCGGCTTATCTAGAATAGCACATCTAATATAACCGTTTAAAAATGTTCTTTTCTATAAATATTTCAGTCCATTTATCTGCAATTCTTTTGTCAGATGAAGACAATGCATTAAAAATATTTATTAAAAGTAGGGACACTAAACTAATTCATATTTGTTCACTTAATACAGCAGAATGCTTAAAACTCTAATTGACTTTCACATAGTGACTTAGCACTCTAGTTTTATCATCCCTCCAATATCTACTGACATCTAAATTGTTTATGTTTCTTCTTAGTGTTCCTACCCTGATTTAAAAAAGAGTCTCTAAAAAATGTTATTTTAATACAAATTTTTAAATATATTATTTCCTTATAATATTATGGCTATGCCAACAAGACTAAACATTTCCTGCCCTGAAATGAAACCTTAATAATAGGACTGTTGTGATAACCCTTGGAGGACATATGAATAAGAAGGGACTGATAAGAAAATAGTAGATATAAACTTGATACTCAACCTTTAATGCAAAATGTGGAACCGGGAGAGAAAATTAAACCAAGTCCCCGTTTGTATCAAACACACACGTACACACAAAAATCTTTATTTGTTGAATAAAGTCTGTATCAATATTCAGTAACACAGAATGCCCATAGCTATCCTGCAGTGTCTGATAAGAATGGATAAAGGCTGAAATAAACCCCAGAAGTTGAGGAGTTTTGAGTAAAATTTATTCAATCTTAAGAAAAATGACATTTAGGAATTTCTTGTTGGTAAGTATTTAAAATATCCAACAAAACTTTACTGTAGATGAGGTTGCAAATTTATCTTATGTTGAAATGGCAAGATTCCTTCTCAACAATATTTATATTATAGAAATAACAAAATTTCAAACAAGAAGAGATTCATCTTTGGAAGTTTAATCTTTGAAAAAAGATGCCTGAAAATGTCTTAAATTCAGAAAAGAGTAAATATTTTTAATAGGCCACATTCATTATATTATTAGAAAACTAAAAAAAATTTACTAGGCAACTTTATTATAAAACTAAAAAAAAAATTAAGAAGTTAACGAACATCCCTAGATAACTCTTAGAACCAAAGCGAAATTATAACCTATATATGTTAATGCGAAACGGGATCTCTTCCTCACAAAATATACACACTCAGTAAAAGCTATGCTTAGTAAAGACTCTTAGACTTAAATACCTTTGTTATTTAAGAAAAAAGATAAAAATAAACTAAAGACTTATCTTAAGAAATTAGAAAAAGAACCTCAGTAGAAACTAAGAAAACAGATTTTAGTGAGAGTGAAAACCAGAATCACTAAAATAGAACACAAATGTTAAAATGGTTAAATAAAATAAAAATTCGATTCTCCTTTGAAATGGCCAATACAAATTCCTTAAGGCACAAATAATGGAAAATATATAGAGGAAAATTACAAATGAGAAAGCAGAAGTAACTCTGGGAACAAGAAAGATTAAAAGAAACATAGTAGAATATTGCATACAACTCTACACCAACGAAACATGAAAATCTAGAGGAAGGAAATAATGTCTTAGAAAAATTTAAATTACCAAAATTTATCCAATAGGAAGTGGAAAACTGGAATAAGCCATATAAATATTAGAAAAGCTGTTTAAAGATCTGTTATTGGAAAGCACCAGAACAGACAGATGCATAACTGAATTATGAGATAGTTAAAGAACTGACGATCACAATGTTATTTAAACTACTGTTTCAATCATAGAAAAAGATACACAGCTCTTCATTTTTTAAGAATTATAAGATACACAGCTCTTCATTTTTTAAGAATTATAACTAATATTAATAATTCAAGATACTTTAAAATAACATTTTTAAAAAAGGGATAGTGATGGTTCCATCTCATTTTTTTATTTAAATTAAAAAAAACTACATAAAATATAGTAAGTACTATTTAGCAGTTTATCAAAAGATCAGCATATATATGAAAAAGTAGAATTTTTTAGGAATATAATAATAGTCTATTATCAGGAAATAAATGAAAATATTTCAGTAGCTCAATAGATTGTACCATTAAAAGAATGTTACAGTCACTTCTAATACATACTCTATATAGGAATAAAGTCAAACTTTTAAAATAAAGAAAAGTACCCTGAAAACATGGCAACAGGACAGATAAAATCTTCTTTTTATGATATGATTGTATACCATTATTCAATGTGAGAATGGGGTTAGGTGGCTAGATATAAGATAAGTATATAAAAATAGTTTTCATCTGTTCATCAGCTGAAAGTCAAAACAGGAGAATATGGTTGACCCTTCAACAACACAGATTTGAATTGCACCAGTCCACTTATATGCTTGCTTTTTTTTTTTCCACTAAATATTTGTATTGTATTTATTTGGCAGTTGGGAGTATATGGCTGTGGCATATTGATCTGTGCCACTTTATTTAGGGAACTTGAGCATCCCAGGATTTTGGTATCTGTGTGTGTGTGGGGGGGAGTGGTCTTGGAACCAATCCCCTGAGGATATAGAGGGACAACTTAAGTTTCTGAGGAATCAAAAGCCATACTTGAATTTTTGACTGCAGGAGGAAGAGATGGCGTTCCTCACCCACATGTTGTCCAAGAATCAACTGTATTATCTTGTAATTGAAAAAAAAAAAAAAGACCAATTATTTTTATGTGTAATGCACATTAATTTTGGAGTTTTTAAAATGTGCAATATTATAATTATTTTAACATGATTTAAGTAGAGAATGTGTATGCATACACTTCAGAGTCACGAAAGTTTGATTGTGAGTGAAGTATTTATAGTGATTCCTTGAATAGGTTACTTAATCTCTCCTCAAATGTAAATTACAGATAATAATTTGTACCTCAAGGGATTTTTGAAAGGATACATGCGATGTGCATTAAAGTGATTAGAGAAGTGTCTGACACTATTCTTATAATAGTACAGGTTTGTTCTTAATGCTGTTTTCTTTACTATTTCATAGTAGCCACTTTTCAGTTATTAGAAAATTAGTGCCATGTATAAAACAGAAATTCATTGGATATTTTCTTAGGAAAAATGTTAGTGCGTATTTACAAAAAGAATGGATTGCATTTTACATTTAATCAAAGGTAACTAAAGCAGAAACCTCTGAAGTTATTGGGAATTCAAATTTCACCATTTCGGTAAGCTAATGAAGTTCAGGTTATTATAATAAGACAGAATGGAATTTGCTGGAATTTTCTTCGTTATTTCCTTTTACAGAAAGATGAATCTGCAACTTAATAACATTAAGCATCTGCTAAGAACAATAAAACAAAACAACAACAACAAAAACATTGAAAAGCTTAATGAACTTCTGAATTGGCCTGATGGGGAAGGAATCTCTGAAGAAGAGGAGCTCACTTTAATCATTTCCAATATTGTTTTGAGTAATATCCACAGGGCCCTGTTAGGTAGGCTCTAGTGACTTCTGTAGTTAGATCTTTTTAAATTTTACTCAAAAAGTTACTAATGATCTCAAAAGCTAAATGATTGGCTCATCTGCTTAAAATGTTGTTTTAAAATTTAAAAATTCAATTTTATACTTAAAAAAATTGATTTTCTTCCCCTTTTGATAGTAATTTCTTATAAAAGAAATCACCTTTATGTGACTCACATCAGTGGTTAAATCCATTGACACATTTGAAATTAGGGAATCAGAAGATTTAGATTTAAAATCACGGGATTCAGAGATGAAAATAATTCCGGAAGTAAATAACCTGTGAGAATTGAGCCAGTGTGTGCCTTTAAATGCTATACCATATGCTCTCTTATAAAATACCAAGTAGAGTATCTTATTTATGAATTTACCAAAGGAATCAAAGTCTCATTATACCCTTTAAAAAAAACCTATCCAAAGAACATCATTATTGAGAACTACCTTAATTCTTGTTTTATTCATGAGGTTCGAAGATTAATACACTTGGATGGTTTCCATGGTGACGCTACAATGTTATAATAAGTTGTTCATGCATCTTTATCAAAGGATTAAAATTCTATAAAAAGTAAAGGATATGATAAAAGCAAATGATGTAAACTCCATTAAGTTTATTTATTTCTTTGACCAATTTTATGTATAGCACAGTTAACCTGTTTCCCAGTATTTTTCCCACTTTTATTAATTATTTTTATACTAAGTTCCATTTTAATTTTGGGATGATATTTTTCTTGCCTAGAAAAATGTTTTGGTTTATCCAAACTTTTTGTGGTTGAATGAAATACCTAAAATACCATAACTTCATTTGAAACCACTACTTCTTTCCTCATTAAAGAAAAGAATAACATGTTTAAAAAAAACACAATATAAGTACAAGTAATGAGGTTATGATTTAGGGATTTACTTTTATCACATATATTAATATTTAATTGAGACACTATAAAGTATTTCATTGTTTTAAAAATATGCTTTCTTTTAATATTACATTTCTTAAATTGCTATTTATTTTTTACAGTAGACACATATAACTAAAGTAGTTATTACGTCGGAAGTGTTTCTTCCAATTGAGATCCTATGATAGATTGTTTGGCAGTTATTTTGTTTGCCACTTCTGAAATAGGAGTTTAATTGACTAGTATATACAGTCTGGAGTTAAATTAATTTCTCTTTCAGGATTATGTTCAAAATTTTGATGTCTGCCACCAGATGGTAGTGATACTCTTTTTGTTATAAAACCAGCTGTGTTGGCCATGTTTTGAAATTTGAGTAATGTATGGAACCCTTTTCTACAAAAAAAGAAAAACAAAACAAAACAAAATCCTTCCAAATCCTAGAGTGAACTTAAAGTAGTATAAACATGGAATTAGGTATTCACATTTCTTTATTCATAAAGAAATTTACACATTAAGTACCAAAGAAATCACAAAAGCAAAAAAATTGAAATTAACATTAATTTAATGGATAATGTTATTTTGCTAAAATTAAATCATTTCATATGATATAAATGTGGTAGTGACTGCTTTAGCTCTGAGTCTTTTTGTTTGGCAAACATTCACCACCACGGGCCATGTGATGAGCCAGTTCTCTCCCCGCCCCCCACCTTTAGGGACAACTACTGCAAATTACAACTTTTGAGTACACATGACATCAGTTCACCTTTGTGTAACATAAATATACTCACAGTTAACAGGTGGCATCTGCCTCTGTTCTCTTTTCATGAGCTTAGGACAATGGAAGTTAAGTAGTCAGATATTATTATGGTTTCAGAATATAAGCTAACTATATTAACAATGACACAACCAACATCTTCTATCAAAATATTTACTTTCAATAATTTCTAGTTTAAACTGTGATTATTTTGTGTATACTAATAAAACAAATTCCATTTAGTAGAAGATAAAAGAGAGGTCTTAGGTACTAAAATGAGTGCTCTACATACTACCTCAATTTATTAATTTCTTGTTAATTAAAAAGGGTAGGTTTACTAAGGCCCAGCTGGCCAATCCTGGTTTTCTTTATTTCCACATAAAGCTTTGGGACTTGCCTACGGGAGTGGGTCCAAGCTGCTGACCTAAATTCTCTAAATTCCTTTCATTGGAATCTTGTCTTTGCTCTGAACAGTGCTTCTGCTCTAGACTTGGAGCTCTTTGCCAGTATTATGGAACTGACCGCAGATGATTTAGAATCTCTAAAGGGAAAAGGGGACAGGTGCTAGTGTTAGCTGAGTACTTACTCTGTGCCTAATAACATCCTCAGTATTTCTAGTTTTCGTTACTTCTTGCATCAACCTGGTAGAATCAGTATCATTTCCTCCATTTTACAGATGAAAAAAGAGAGACTTACATTACATAACAAAAGGCCTAAGATGAATTGAATAGTAGGTCTGCAGCTTGTAAGGGAAAGATGGGCTGAAAACACTGAAATGGTCAGTTGCTAGTACATTGATCATATAGAGTGAAATGAAAGAGAGTAAAGTATTAAATTGAAGGTGTGGGGAGGGGTGAACTCCCAACATTAAAAAAGAGGAAAACGAACAAGCAGAAGATAACAAAGTATTTGTACAGTCAAGATTTACTTCCTTTTCTTGTTTGCATCACCTAATTCTTGTCCAAACCAGCTGTTTACTGAAATGCAAACATGGCCTAAACAAATTTCTTAATATTCAAATGATTAAGTTAAAATAAAAATCCATTTTCCTTAATAGATGGCGAATGCCTGTGAATACCTAAATTTAGCAATAACTCTTTGTTTTATACTGTTTGGCAGTAAACTCAAGCCTTAAATGTATTTTTCCTCTTGCACTTTCTATTATTTCAGTGAATACTTAGCAACTACTTCAAATAGGAAAAATGGAAATTAAAACTAAATTTAAAAATTAAAGTAATGTCAAGAAGAAGAACGATTTGTTAATGAGCTCGAAACAGAACAATTAATAAAATATTATGCATTTTAATTCAAAAATTTCAAGGGAGAAATTATTAGAAAGTATTAGCTAACAAAATTGCTTATAACTATTTTGGACAATATAGAAATGTTATCTGAGCCTGCAACTAAAAGATCCATTTTACCAAATATGAGAATGCTTAGGAAGTGACAGAATTGCATTTACTCAGGAAGCCCTTGACTAGCAAACTAATTAAAACTTGTCAGAGATCTGAGATAAAGGATTGGGGCATTTCAACACACCTGCTTTTCTGTTTCTTGTCATCCTGTAGAAAGTGCAAAAGGTATCTTTGTTTTCACACAATCAAGAAGGAAGGAAGGCCAGGAAAAGTAATGGAGAATCTAATCAGTTACTTTTCTTTCATTCTGACATAATTCTCAGTCTTTCTGTAACGCAGATATCTTGGCTTTATGGTTGTGCCTTCTCAGTCTTTCTTTACCTTGTTTCCTTATCTTGGCTTTAACTGTTCCTGATTTTCAGGGTTTAGTCTTGAGATACGTCTTTTCTTGCTTCAGCATTTTCTCCCCCAGATGATTTTACCATCTCTGTGGCCTTAGGTATTAACAATATTCTGAAAACACTCAAATTTGTATCTTCAGCCCCCGTCTTTTCACTGAGCAGCATTCTCACATCCAGGAATTCTCTTCCATATCTCTTTCCCCAGATATACCTCTCTTAATGCAAATCTCTCTTACTCTTGCTCTTCTCTGAGGCAAAGCTCTAAGCTAAGCAGAGCTAAGATACAGTTTTGGAGCAACTCAATTGTAATTACTTATTAGGTTATACAACATTTTAAAAGTGTATTTTAAAAAATTAATGGTGTTAGGAGAATGTCATTTCTACCAATCAATTTTTTTTTACTAGTAGTTTTGACCTTTATCATTCCGAGTATGGATAATTGTTGTGATATTATTATCTGGGCTAGAAAAATGAAAGGGAGAATAGAAAATATGATTAATTTTTTAAAGATTTCCTGCAGCCTGTTAGTTAAGTTTAAAAATGAAAAAGATGTATAAATTACTTGAATATGATGTTATTACAAAATATAGCTATTATTGTAAATGCACTGTGGAGCCCTGTGGTAACGGCTGAGATGGTAATTTTATTCTAAACTGCACTTTTCAATGGCTTATTTAACATGAACTCCCAATTCACACTGTTGACTGAAACTTTTCAAGTTTGTATTCATCCCCAAGGGGAATTTTATAAAGAGATGAGAAAAAAATCCCTTTAGCTGACTTACTGAAACATGGCAAAAATGATTTTTACCCAACTCTTAAAAATTTCAGAATATTTTGGTAGCTTGTATATTTTTAAATGGTTTCCAAACTTCATCCTTCATATGAGCATGTTTCCCAGAAAGGAAAGGCACTGTAGTTTAATGAAGTATTCGAAAATTTAAAATAGCTAAACATTATTGAAAATTGAAATTTAATTGGGCAAAATGTTTTCTTATTCAGTGTGGCTCGTATCAGACCAATTTTGTAGATAGATACTAAAAGGATGCAATTTTAGTTTGTTTTCTTTTTAAAGTACTATCAGTAGGTAGTTTGTTAATAGCAGAACTAGTGACTGAGTTTGACTTGGGACTGTTAGTATTCCAATTTGTGTTTTTCTTCTTCATTCTTTTCATTATCAGTTTTTCACTATTCAGATACCCATTAACCGTGAGCATCTGGTTATTGTACTTTGTGTGGCTTCCAAGGATTATCATCACTATTTAGTAAGTCATTTCTGATTAACAACACACAAATGGATGATCCTTAATAAATGCTGATGCAGGAGATTTTCAAATGTTACTTCAGAATTCTTTACATTAAGACAATGTTGAGCTGGGTAGCACAGTAGCAAATAATGTATATGCAAAGATATGTCCAGATAGGAAGTAACTTCAAGAATAAGGAAAATAGATAAATGCTATATGAAAAGATTTGCTTTGTGAAGTGTGTCTCTAAAATTGCTCTAGTCTGATTTAAATGCAGTGGCAGATTTCAGGGAACTGTTTACACACCTGTTTCTTCTCTCTGTGCTCAGAGCTTGACTACCCTCCCCAGCCTCCCTGGGTAGGTAGTTAGGTGCCGACATGAAATATGAGTGGGGAAGACATATGCCACTCCCAGTCCTGGTCCAGTAAAGCCTCTCACGTGTCTCCATGGCTTTTCCTCTTTCCAAGACATGATGGAGATGAGTACAGTGATGATAGAAACCACATGGGGAAGATGGTAAAGCCAGAAAATGGAAGGTCCTGGAATTCTGAATCGCCACTTTGAGTATCCACTCCAAATGGTAGACCTACATATAAAACAGGAAGAGACATTTCATTTTTTGACTTTGTCCAAAATTTCATAGTGTTAATCCAACAAAATTTTTAGTATACTTTGTATAGCAGTTAGCATGAGCTATCCTAATTTCTTTGGCACTATAATGTAGACCAGAGTAATACTCTCTTATTTAAGGTAGAAATTTACTTCATATTTATGTAAGTCCAAAGTAGTCCACCCAGGGAGTGAGTTACCCTAGTTCACAAGATAGCAAAGGGATTCAGGGTTTTATTATATTGCACACACATCTTGCCATCCGTTATTCCATGGTTTGCCCTTTGTGGTTTCAAGTCACTGAATACTACCATATCCAAATCTCAGCTACTCAAAGAGGAAAAAAATATAAAGTATTTCCCTGTCTTTTAAAGGTAAGGTTTGAGTATTACATACATCCCTTCCACTCTCATCATATTGGTGAAAATATATCCACAGAGCTACACCTAGCTGTAAGAAAGGTATAAACTTCGTGGTTCTATTACTGCAAGGAGGAAAGGCAGAATGGGTATTGTGGTACTTCTAACAATCTCTGTTGCACATATTCTTGATATTAACCTTTGGTGCATATCTGAGGACTCCACTACCAGTGAATGGATGGAACCAGGCTTTTCTACTTGTCCACTCAAGGACAAAGGCACATTTTATCAGTTAGCAGTACTTCATTATCCACATCAACTTCATGACTGTTCAGTTTAGGTCTTGCTGCCATATTGAGATTGTCAGGGACCCATTTGTGACTCCACACTGAAAGCAAACATGACTATAGAGTTTAGAAGACTTCCTCAAAGCACATGTGAGGAGAATTATTTGGCCCAGATCGGAAACATACTTATAACCTGTAAAAACATATTATTCTTATGGTTTCCCTCTACAAGTTCACCTACCTCCTAAACCTAGCTGAAGCAATGTTGAGATGGACTGAAGGTGAGAATTGTTTTTTCAGGGTACAATCTAAGGCTATACTTACTTTTTTCTATTAAGGGTATTTATTAATTTCATGTAATGCATACCTCAAAGAAGAAGAGAGTGGAAAATTTCAATCTTTCAGGGTTAAACTCTGTTTTATGGCCACCTTAGATTTAAGCTGCTTAAGTTTGAGTGCTGAAAAAAGATTGTCCATTTAATTCTTCCATTCTACAGATATTTATAAAGGATCTGAAGTGATAAAGTGATCAGTAGCTTAAGACTGGTAGAACGGATATGCTGTGAGAACATAAAGGACGGAGGTGGATGTTTGTTCTACACCGGGGTTTAGTTTAGGAAAGAGTTTTAGGTATGTATTTTCTTTAGTGTTCTCTGATGGTTTGATGACCCTTATCTTTTACTGGAGAAATGTTATTATTTTATTGAAGATATAATTGACATGTAACATTATATTAGCTTCAGGTATCCATAACGATTAGATATTTATATATTTTGTGAAATGGTCACCATAATAAGTCTAGCTAATATTCATTACCACACAGTTACAATTTTTTTTCTTATCATGAAAACTTTTAAGATCTACTCTCATAGCAGCTTTCAAATATACAGTTCAGTATTATTAACTATAGTCACCACTGGACATTATGTCCCATAACTTATTTGTTTTATAACTGAAAGTTTGTATCTTTTGACCCTCTTTACCCATTCACCCACCCCTGACCCACTGCCTCTGGAAACCACCAATCTGTTCTCTCTTTGGATTATTATTATTATTATTTTTTAAGATTCTACGTTTAAGTGAGATCAAATGGTATTTGACTTTGTCTGACTTATTTCACTTAGCATAATGCCTTCAACGTCCATCCATGTTGTCACAAATGGCAAGATTTCATTCTTTATTATGGCTTAATAGTATTCCCTTATCTATATATGCAACATCTTTTTTATTTATTCATCCACTGATGAACATTTAGGTTGCTTCCATGTCTTGGCTATTTTGAATAATGTTATAGTGAACTTGGGATGCATATATCTTTCAAGTTAGTGTTTTCAGTTCTTTTGTATTCTACAAGTAGAATTGCTGGATAATATGGTAGTTCCTTTTTTTTTTTTTTTTTTTTTGAGGACTGTCCATACTGTTTTCTGTAGTGGCTGTGCCCATTTACATTCACACCAACAATACACAAGAGTTCCCTTTTCTCCACATTCTCACCACCGCATGTTATTTCTTGTCTTTTTGATAATAGCCATTCTAATAGATGTGAGGTGGTATCTTGTGATTTGATTTGCATTTCCCTGATGATTTTGTGATGTTGATCGTCTTTTCATGTACCTGTCTTCTTTGGAAGAATGTTTATTCAAATCCTCTGATCATTTTTAATTGGATTTTTTTTTTTTGGCTATCAAGTTGTAGAAGTTCTTTATATATTTTGGATATTAATCCTTTATCAGATATATGATTTGCAAATACTTCCTTCCATTTTGTATGTTGCCTTTTCATCTTGTTGATAGTTTCCTTTGCTGTGTAGAAGCTTTTTAGTTTGATGTAGTCCCACTTATTTACTTTAGCTTGTTTTACCTTTGCTTTTGGTGTCACATCCAAAAAGAATCATTGTAAAGATTGATGTCAAGAAGCTTACTGCCTGTTTTCTGCTATGAGTTTTATGGTTTCAGGTGTTATATTGAAGTCTTTAATCCATTTTGAGTTAATTTCTGTGTATGATGTAAGGTAGTTTTTTAATTTCATTCTTTTGCTTGGGGCTCTACAGTTTTCATAATACCATTTGTTGAAGAGCCTTTCCTTTTCCCATTGAATGTTCTTGACTCCTTCATCATAAATTAATTGAGCATGTATGCATGGCTTTATTTCTGAGCTCTCTTTATTGTTCCATTGATCTGTGTGTCTCTTTTAATGCTAATACCATACCGATTTGATTATCATAGCTTTCTATTATAGTTCCAAATTAGGAAGCCTGATGCCTCTGGCTTTGTTCCTCTTTCTCATGATTGCTTTGACTATTTGGGGCCTTTTGTGGTTCCATAAGAACTTTAAGATTGTTCTATTTTTTTTTTGAAAAATGCCATGGATATTTAGACAGGGAATGCATTGAATCTCAGGATTGTTTTAGGTAGTATGAACATTTTAACAATATTAATTCTTCCAATTCTTGAGCACAGAATATTCTTCTATTTATTTGTGCCTTTCTTTCATCATTGTCTTATAGTTTTCAGTGTACCAGTCTTTCCCAGGTATTCTATAGAAATGTCTTTTTATCACAGTTTAGGTCTGATAGAGTATATACATTATTCTTGAAGTAAGTACTATGAATTGCAATTATAATTCCATTTTTTGTAAAAGCACCTCTAGTGGAGTGTGATCATTCCATTCCTAACCTTTTTTATGCCTTGGTAGGTTTACTTCACTCTGTTTAATATGCTTTCCCTCTCCACAGACATGTCTTATAACTCAGTGTAGTTTTGGACCCCATCTGTAGGGATGGATTCTTAACTAAAACCCAGGCCCTGATGACTATGGTTTCTCCAAATTTCTCAATGCATGGGTCCCATTTCTCATTTTAATCCCCTTACCGTGTTCCATAAACAACTATGGGGAGATCTAGAATTCAGTGAATTTGTTCATGGTAATTTTTTTTTTTTTTTTATGAAACATAGTTGTGTAGATAAGATGATGAATTGGATACAAATTGTATCCCATGAATTGGAGATGTCACAAGCAAGGTTTGAGGGAGGTATTCTACAGGAGGTGTGTATAGCAGAAGGTCTTTGTTTTTACTCTATGGTAATAAACTTGTAACTTTTGGGCAATCACTTGGGTTTTTAAAAATATAATATATTTTCTATATATTATCCTGCACTTCCTTCCTACTTGAAGCAAAATAATTGCTTTAAAATACCCTAGATCTAAAATCTAAATGTGGGTGGCTTAGGAAACTGAGAAACTATATAGTAGGTATTTTCTAGAATATGCGGAATAGCCAGACTCATAATTAATTTCATACTCTTGAATTCTGTTACTTAAGTTTCTCATTTCCAGAATTTTTCTCTGCCTTCAATTTTAGTTGAGGAAACTCACTTATATGGACTCTTGTTGTCTGTTACTGGTACAGGCTGCATACACCTGACACACCACTTCTCCTGGGTGTTGCCGATACTCCCCTGAGACATATATAGACAGATTGTGTCTTTGTCCAGCCCAGGTTGCATTAGAGACTTCTAGTTTTGTGATTCTGACACATAATTAGAACTTCACACAATATAGTAATTTTACAGAATTCTAGGGAGTAAAAATCAAGTAAAAACAATGCAATAGTCAGTAATCAGAAACAGGAGCAATAATTTTGCACCATCGCGTCATATAGACAAACAAAAGAAGCCACCAACACTAGCATTTTTAAGAAGTTCCCAGTAAATTACAAATTTGACAATTCTCAGAGTAAAAAGGATGTACAATGACTCTGTATTTTCAGTCATCCGCAGACTTAGAGAAAGCCATCTTCAAGATCATCATTTTTGATGATGAGGAAAGAAAATTGAAAAAGAAAAGAAATTTGATAGCTATTTTTCAAATAGATTTTTGAAAAGAAATAAAGAGTAATGCAGGTAAATGAAGTAGAATGGTTGAAATTTAAGCTTTGTTAGGGGACATCAGAGCATTTGGAGAAACAAAGTTGTTAGTAAAGAGAAAGTGAAAGAAGTGACAAAATGTTTTAGAACAATATGAATTATAATGTATGGGAAGGAAGCATGCAGAGGGCAAACTTGTAAATAAGAATAGTTCACAGTTTTTCTTTGAAACTTGAAAGATCATAACGGATGAAATTAAAAACTGGTCATTAAAAAGGAATCAGTAAAAGACATTTAAGTCTTACCTAGAAAGACATATATTTTACCTGCCCATGTTACATGGGACATGCTTACTGGGAATGAATTCTCTAATATATGCCTAGAATGATGCTTTTCTTATCAAGAGGAGCCTTTTGTGATATTTTATTTATTGTTAAGTTGTAGAGAAGACTAGGGAATGAAAATACGATATTTCTGATATTAGAAAATTTGCATTGAGAAGGCTCTCCACTAAAGCTGCATTGGAACTTTTTTTTTCTCACTCTTTTTTTCTGACTTCTAGTTATCTCCATAAGTGTTTATCAGTGCACCTTGCTCCTTTAAACTTTGTAAATCCAGTTCTTGTTTGTGTGGTGCTTTCATCATAGTGGATAAGCAGGGTCACCAGGGCTGAATCCTAAGCAGTTTCCATTGTCATATTAGTGAAGATTTTTGACTTAAAGTAATAGAATACCCAAACAGAAGTGGCTTACACCAGAAGGGTTTGTTTTGCTCACATGAACTTGGCCATTTTAGCAGCTGAACAGGGCCAAGGCTCAGGGTTACATCTTTCATTTGCTTGGCTTGATCCTTGTGGTCACAGAAGAAGGGCTGCTTCTCAAGTCTGATGTTGTCCTCTAGAAACCCTCAGAGATGGAGGGAAGGGTCGAAGCCTCAGCCTGTAAGTCTCTTTTTAGTCGGGAAAGAATCTGAAGGGTTCTGAGGGAAGACACAAAGACTCTTAAGGCCAATAACGTCACTCTTCTACTCCTTTGCCATGCCAACCCTAAAGCAGAGTCCTTCAAAAGTAAATCAAGTCACTTGGACAACTAAAGCGAACTTTGCCTAGATTTAATATCTGGATTTCTCTTCAAGTTAAGATAACCATCTCTGGTAACTCTGATGATTTACACAATAGAGTAGCTCTATTGGTGGCAGCTTACATATTTTAGAGTGGTTTCTTTTGGACTTTTATAAATGTTTTATCTTTTTGTCACAAAAAGCGCTTGCGAGAGATCATTAAGGCAAGAACATTGGACAGTTTTCTTTGCTTTTTTCCCCCCCTCCCCACTGGTATGTCTTTATTTATGCTCAGAGAGTTAGATAGACTTTATATAAAATAAATTTCCAATAGTTTGCTTTTTCTTAGAGGGTTTTTTCGTTTTGTTTTGTTTTTTGCCATTTAGCACTCATTTGGAGTTCTTTTGAATAAATAGTCCCTTAATTTAAACTCATTGGGAGCTTGTTGAATTGCTTGTTTTCAGGTAAGTGAGAATCTGTAGTGCTGTACCTTATGCAATCCGGCAGGAATGGGTTAAGTCTACAATCTTTATGACAGGAAGGCATATAACAGTTAAATTCTCAAAATGGACTTATAGTTTACCATTCATGCCATATTATTTTATAACATGAAAATGAATTGCACTTTGTATGCTAATAGCAAGTTCTTTTATTACTAGCTGTTCATGTAGAAGCATAATCAATCTTACCATACTGAGTGGTTACTGGATATGGAGTTATTTCCAGGAGACACATATTAATGTGTTCAGGTTTCCACAGCAAAGTAAGCACATCTATGAAAACTATAGAAAGGGATGATTAAACTTTAATGCATGATTTGTAGTATTTTAATTAACCATAGATTACTCTGAAATTTTATACCAACTTAAATTCATAATAGTAAAATTTGAACATCTTTCTCTTTCTATCATATTGGAAAATCATGGAATTTCTTTTCTTCATTCGTTTCTAGCCAGGTGGACTTGTAATAGTTCAGTGATTTAAGACATCCTAAGTGACAGCGTTAGCTAATTCATTTCCCTCACCTGTTTTTAAACTCTGTTAAATTTTGAACGCTTCTTAGCTTTTCTATTTATGCATCTACGTCAATGAATAATAGTATCAAATTTCTCATTAACATTCAGCATGGCTTTGAATCCAGATGCAAGGGGATGAAAACCAACTCCTTGAATATTCCTTTTATTTCTCAAGAAAGTGTCCCATTTATTTTTCACATGAAGGACATGCACCTTTTTGAACCGGTGAGCCTTCCCATTATTACTATATTACCTTTCCCATGATTTCATCTTCTAGAGAAAAAAACACAACTTTGCCATTGAAAATAAACAGCACAATACTACCAGGTGACAGAAACATTGATGAGAAAATACCTGCTGTTTCACAATATAGATACAGCTACAATCTGTAGATTGTGGATTCATTTTAGGAGCATACGACATAGCAGCTTAGTATCATTACTTTCTGTGCTGTTCTAGATTTGTAAATAGTATTACATCATCATTGAAACCAAAAGTCCCTAGTGAAGTGGAAAAGAGATGCAGAAGGTCTAACCATGAGGACTAGATCATCACATACAGGTTTGGAAATGGGCATGTAACCGTTTGCAGCCCCGCTTCCACTCCCTAGCCTGTAATCTCAGCACACTGGAGGAGGTGTGCAGGTGCTGTCTGACATGGAGATCTTGCAGGTAAGTAAGACCTTGAGGTCTGCTGACAGATCCTGATTCTATTTGGAAGTGTTAGTAAGTTTTGAAACTTTTAATAATTTTATTTTAGACAGCCCCACTTGCGGGATATCCTTAAACATGACGTAATGAGTCCAAGATGCTAGCAATTTTTAAGCTTCTTAAACGAAGAATAACAGGAGAATTCTTGGTAAAATAGGATCAATCAAATATCTGGTCGTTGAAACCACCAAACGCAAATGTTTTAAGTTTCCCTCACTTTTTCCTTCCTCTCTAAAATAGCATTTTGAAAAAATAAAATAAAATTTGATCTTTTGAGTTAGTCTGATCTCTGAAGAGCCTGAATAACTATAAATAAATGTAGCTCTATTGTAGTACTTGTGGCTTACCAATTTTGGTTCCTCGCTTTTCCCACTTGCAAGTTCCTTAGTAGATTAAAAAAGTATATTTTTCTCTGTAGCTATATAACCTTATTTAAAAATAGTAATATCTATTTTTTTTTTTTTTGGTAAAAATGGATACATTGACACAATGGCTTTTGACAGTTTGAGTTTGGTTGATGGAAGCCAAGTTTTGTGGTTAATGCTTTTAGCATTGCATCGCATCGTATGTTGATTTCTGTCTACATCATGTTCTGTTTGCTTAGATTTTGGATGTTAATTTTGACTTCAAGATGTTTCTATTTACTTCCTGCCCTACTTTATAATTCATGTTTCCTTTTCTACTCTCAAAATCAAGACTATAAACAAGTATTCTCACATTTTTTGCAAACATTTTAGAAGAAATTTCAATAGATAAAGCTGACAGTTGGAGTATGTGTAAGAGAAATCCGCTTCCCCTTTCACACCCATAAGAAGCAAGAATTTGCCTGCTAACCGCTCACCGCACAGACCAAGACAGTGAGTGCACAGGACTATCACGAGTGTGTGGATGAGATGGTGCCTTAAGAGACACACTGCCCTGTGAAGCCTTAGGGAGTGGATGTTGTCACCTGACTGGTGACTTCTTCTTACTTTACCTTGCTGTGCTAGAATGCCACAAGGAGCAGGAGGCAGAATTAAGTCCTCACTGTAGGTCAGGGCTGGGTTACATAGCATGCATTTTACTACTTTCAAGTCACTGTAGCTCAGGTAAGTGATAGCATGAAAGCATTCTGTATTATCACACTAGTGCTGTATTCAAGTTACTCAGTACTTTTCCCCCACACACTCTGCCTTAGAGACAACTTGTTATCTTCCTTTCCATCCATTTGTCTATTTCTTCGAAAAAGGTCCAAGAAGATGACAAGCTCTAATCAATAGAGCATATAGTTTTGAGCTAAATATTTTCATGGAGAAAAAAAGAGGAGATAAAATTCTGAAAAAGCAAAAAATCAAGTTAAATTTTAAAACCTGCCTTTAAAAAAGGGATTACCTTTCAACATGTTTAAGTGCCAGGAGAAGCAGTGAGAAGCAGACAAGATTATGCCTGGGAAACTTGTGCTTTGCATTTAGCAAATGCTTATTACATTTAAATGCTTAATACATATGTGCTTTGCACATAGTAAATGATTAATACATTTTGCTCTTATTAGGAGAAGTGCCTTGTGACTTAGAGTATAAATTTAGAATAAATGATATCCAAAGTCAACATGAGAGTCACCCAGTTTCACAGATTTGATTTCTGCATTACTGTCTATTTAGCCATTGGGAGATGAAACTTCACAGTGTGTTGATCATACATGCCATAGGTGATTCTATCAAATAAATATAAAATACTTTCTTTTATGTAGGCACACTAACCATACTTGCATATATAGTGGAAGATAAATGAGCATAAGCTGGGTGAGTTAATTTACAGCTTGTAAAAAACAAATTAAGTTTTCTCTATATACATATTTATAACCTAAAGAAATACTTGTTATCGATAACAAAGAGTTCCTTTGATAAAGTTTTACAAAAACAGAAATGTCATAGCCAAGATTATATTCCTTGAAGGTTGACAAAATCCCCAACCGCTAGTTGAGTTCTTAAAGTATGCAGTTATTTATCCATTATTAGCCTTGGCACCATGAAAAGGTAATAAGAAATATTTTTCTCTAGAGAAAACCAAACCAGAGTTTTAGAAATTACTCACTCATGACCATTAATAATAATCACCATCATTAAAGCAAATTTAATCAAGTGAGATAGAACTGAACATGAATAGAAAAAGTCCAGTTATCTTTTTAAAAATTAGTTCTAAGAAAACTAATTTTTATAGAGATACAATAAAAAAGAAAAAATAATTAATAGCAGAAAGTGAACTTTTTGAAAGATACAAACAGAATATTATTATCCTATGCTTTTAAGTTTGTTTTTGTCATCATATAATTAAACGTTCATTTTAGAAAAGTTGAACATCCAAAAAAATTCTTTATGAAGATAATAGAAAATAAAGTAACTTCTTGCAATATTGATTTATCCTCATATTTTCCTATATAAAAGTTTCCCATTTTTTTTTTATTGCAGATTATTATACTGTTTAACAACATGTTGTTTTTGCATTGGTTGTTGACTTCACAGCACAACAGTGTATCTTAATTGAATCTTAGTTGTTTGTAACCCTTAAAAGTTGTTAGTTTCCTTTGGAGCATAAAAAATACTAGATATTAAAAAGTAACATTTAAAGTAAAAGGTTATCTTTAATTTCTCTTGTTTTCTTAATAGTAACCTAGGTTTCCATGTATTCGGATTGTTTAAAGTACAAAAATAAAGTATAGCTCTTAGGGAAATAAGTTAAATGTACTCTGTGAAGAGTATAAAGGATGTCAGAGAAATGCAAATCAAAAATGAGATATCACCTCGCACCTGTCAGGATAGTTGTTATAAAAATACGAAAGATATTAATGTTGGCCAGGGTGTGGAGAAAAGAGAACCCTTATGCACTGGTGGTGGGATTGTAAACTGGTGTAGCCATTATGGCAAACAGTATGGACGCGCCTCAAAATATTAAAAATAGAACTATCACATGATACAACAATCTGCTTTTTGGGTATATATCCAAAGGAAATGAAATCAATACTTCAGAGAGATATCTGCCCTCACATGTTCATTGCAGCATTATTCACAGTAGCAAAGATTTGGAAACAACCTAAGTGTCCCTCAGCAGACAAATGGATAAAGATGTGGTATGTATATACAATGGAATATTATTCAGCCTTAAAAAAGGTGATCCTGCCATCTGCCACAACCTGTATGAACCTGGAGGATGTGCTAAGTGCCAGATACATAAAGAAAAATACTACATAATTTCACTTATGTGTGGAATCTAAAAAATTTGAATACTTAGACGCAACGAATGGTAGCTACCAGGGGCAGGGAGATGGGGGAAAGGGGAGATGTTGGTCAAGGTGTACATAGTTGTAGTTACGTTAGATGCTTGAGTTCTAGGGATCCAATGTACAGATTTTAGTTAATAATACTGTAGTTTATACTAGAAATTTGCCAAAGAGTAGATTTCAGGTGCTCTCAACACAGACACACAGACACAGTAACTATATGAGGAGATGGATATATTAAGTAGCTTGACTGTAGTAACTTTTTCATTATGTATATGTGTGTGATGTAAGCATATTGTAAACATTAAATATATATAATTTTATTACTGACAATATAAAATTAAAAATGTCAAGAAAAATAATTCTACTGATTTTGTTCTTTAAAATATTGACCTTGGTTAGAAAGAACTATTGTTTTCCCCTGTGAATACAAAATTAGGAAACCTTTTCTTTAGTCATCTTTTTTAACATTTTTAGGCAGAGTAATACAATTTTTGTGAATTTGCAAATAAAAGAATGACTATTTGCCTTTTATAATAGAAAACACTCATTTTTGTCTTAATAATTTTTCTCAGGAATGTGTGCGTTAGCACTTCTTTTGAGTATCTCATTATCTCTATGGTTATTTTTTTGTGAAGTTGTGATCACTATCATTTTTATATATCTGTTTTCTTTTTTTCCTTAGGCTGACTCTATCTTTGTTCTGTATTTCATTTCCTAATAAGCAATGTTTAAACTTAATGCTCATGTTTTCTCTTTTTGAATATAGTCTTCTCTCTTTTGGCTCCAAATTCTAATTTAGCCACTATCTACTCAAAAGTGCATAGACCTATGTTGGAAGCTGTGGGGAAGTGGTTGTTAAACTTTAGCAACATAGAGGGCACCATATCCTGAGTTTCAGATTTGGTAGGTCTGATGTCATTCCTGGAAAGTTGTGTTTTTAAAAACTGCCCTGCATGATCCTATGCATGTGGTTCCTGAATCACACTCTGACTAATGTTATAGTCAAATGAATATGATACCTTAGCTTCCACGTAGTTGTTTAAATGTCAATGGCCTATTTTGGAGAAATTTACTTGAAACAAGTAGATAGATGTTGAGTGGGACCTTGAGAGTAAGATTTGGTTTGTCTGAGAGAAGGCAATAGTTAATTTCAAGGAGAAAGACGGACTGTGTTCCAGACCTCTCTCATCTTTCTTCTTCACTGCTCGGTGCCACTTCTGTAGCACTGTATTGATTGCCTTCATCTGCTGTTGTCTAGTCCATGGATGTGTGTCACTTTTCAAAGAAGTCACAGGACAGAAAAGAATGGATAAGAAATATATATAGTAAATGATCATAAAAATGAGAATACCATAGTATATGGTATTATACCTATAGTTCATCTCACCATGATCTACCATTTTACTTTTAATAAGACAGATGAAAGATATAGAAGGGAAATGGTAAATGAGAGAGGACTCGAAAATGGTTAATGCCACTAAAATACTTGTTAAGTACGCTAAACTGTTTTCACTTGACATTTTTTATTATTGGCAACCAGAACTGAAATTCAAATAACAATTCTCAATCTCCAAAAGTACTTTGTTTTGAGACCTCTTTTCAAAGTTCTGGAGTTTATTGCCAGTTGAGTTTAAGGTCATGTAGAATTAACACAGGGAATATTTATCATGAGACTTTGCTAATGGTAGTTTGGATAATTCCAGTTGGTAACAGAATAAATTGACATTAGCTTTCTTATTTTTAAGTGTTTTGCAAGGAACAGTAATTGTATGTTTAAAAGATAACAAACTCGGCTTCCTCTCTCCGTAAGCAGGCTGAGGCAACCTCTGAAAATGGTTCGCTATTCACTTGACCCAGAAAACCTCACAAAATCATGCAAATCAAGAGGTTCAAATCTTTGTGTTCACTTTCAGAACTTCTGAACTGCCCACACCATCAAGGATAGGCATATCCGAAAAGCCACCAAGTATCTGAAGGATGTCACTTTGCAGAAATAAAGTGTGCTATTCTGTCGTTACAATGGTGGAGTTGCATGGTGTGCCCAGGCCAAAGAGCAGGGCATTGGATGCAGGGTTGGTGGCCCAAAAAGAGTGCTGAATTTTTGCTGCACGTGCTTAAAAATGCAGAGAGTAGTACTGAACTTAAGAGTTTAGATATAGATTCTCAGGGCCTTGAGCGTGTCCTGGTGAACAAAGCTGCCAAGATGTGGCGCCGATCGTACAGAGCTCATGGGTGGATTAACCCTACCTGAGCTCCCTCTGCCGCACAGAGATGATCCTCACTGAAGAAGAGCAGACTGTTCCTAGACCAGGAAAGGAGGTTGCACTGAAAAAAAAGACATCTCAGGAGAAACTGGAGAAGCGAAAATTTATGGCCCAGGAATAGATTCAACATCAAATAAATGCTAATAAAAGTAAAAGCAGAAATAAAAAATAACAAACTTAGCTATTATCAGTGAATTGTTTTTAGGTCTATACTTTTGATTTAGCTGAAATAATGAGTACCTATTCGTCTATGTAAAATATGAAAAAACAGTAAATGTCATGATTTTAAGTATCCAAACAGAATTGATTTCTTCATGATTTACTTTTAGCTGAAAGACAAAAGGGGGAGAAATGGTTACCCAATGCTTGAATAGAAGCCATTGTAATAATAAAGAGAACTGAAGGTCCATAATTGGTATTGATTCAAACTGTAAAAACCAAGATCACCTAATTTTATGCCTGTGGATAATGCATTTTTCTTCTTAGAATATTAATGGCCTTGTCAAGTGGGTGGAGAAAGTATCTAGCTGAAGTTGAAATAAGGTATTTAGTCTTTCATTAAGAAAAGACATATTCTGAACATGACTCAGAAAACTGGGACTTAGGAATTATACCGTTGTTCTGTAGCTAATAAAAAACAAATATGTGGCTTTATCTGAGTGCTGGAACATATGCATAGACTGTACTTATTTAGATTAAATTTTATTTTCAAATAATTTCTAAGCATTAGGAATTAGAAATCTTCTTTATCAAAATATTAATTACATTATGAAAGACAAGATACTTCTTGGGATCTGTTAATGAAGAAACTGAAAGGAAGTCAGGCGACACAAGTGTCTATTACATCTTGCAATCCTTAGGGCCCAGAACAGTCTTTGGCACATAGTAGCTTGTTTGTGTTTTGTCTTACATTTTAAATATTGTGGAAGAATACAGTTCAGAAGTGTTAAGTATATTCGTATTGTTTTGGAGTCAATCTCCAGAACTTTTGCTTCTCGCAAAACTAAAACTCTATTACTTATTAAACTTCTCCCCAGCCTCTGGTGGTTACCATTCTTCTATTGTCTCTATGAGTTATTACCCTAGATGCCTCATATAAGTGGACTCATACAGTATTTGTCTCTGTAACTGGCTTATTTCACTTGGTCCTATTATTTTTTTCAATACTTTGTGGTATTCCTTTTTCTAGTCATCTCGTTCCTAAATCTGACTTATATCTTAACCCCAGTACTCTTTTTTTCTTCTCCTCTTTAAAAGGCATTATAATAGTTTTAATTCAATAAAAATTTCTAGAATGAATGAGTATTTCCCACTCTGCTACCTTCACAAGGATATAAACAAATGCAACTTAATTTTTCTATAACTAAATTTAACTTCTATTTTAAGCTCGCATTATGCCCAGGAAGAAGAAATGTTCTCAGTTAGTTTCTAGGTTTTTCCTAGATTCCCCTGGAGTTACATATCAGTTCTAGGAGAGTTATATAGTGTTAGCATATTGTATCAGCTGCCATATTCTGGGGGTCACCCATTTGTGGGGGCATCACAAGAGAAGCCTGTTGACTGTCTGGTCTCCAGCCCTCCGTTCAGACAGATTACTCCTCAGTTGGCCCTCTGGCTTTCGTTTCATAATGGCTGATTGAGCCTATGTTACAATCCCTTCTTCTACGTCAAAATTCTGGAAATGATAGAAAAGATATTTTAAATAAATTAATAACAGATAATCAAATAGCTAACCTAAAAAGCGCATTTGAAAACTTTTGGTGGAACAAGAATTATTGAAGAATCTGTAAAAGATGATTGAAGAAGGAAATTATAGCTCAGAATCTCTGTGGTGCCTGCTGCTGGAGAATGTGGGATTGCTGCTAAGTTCTCGTCGTAAGGGAATGAAACTGAGAGCAGGGGTGGTAGGCCCAGGCCAGCGTACCAAGGGGCTGATCCATGGGAACAGGCAGAAAATTCCCACTCCAGACCTCACACTGTTCTCTGGGCCTGGCACACTAACGGTGGTTTCTATGTCTAGTTGAGAGCAACAAGTGTGAAAGGTTAGTTTCAGGAGCCAAGTGGGTATCTAGTGAGTCTGGACACAGCCTGGAGGAAGATGGTGTTTCCAGGTCCAGGCAAAAAGCTTTAAGAGTGCCTGCCAGCAGCAGTGTCCCACCACTGTCCCTGAATACTGCGTCTAGATGCTAGCCAAGGCTTCTGCTCCACAGACACGTATAGCATGCAGTGCCAAAGGGAATTTCAGCTAGAAATATGAGCACATAATAAAGACTCAGCAAACATTTGAGAAAGCCTGCGTCATAAAGTATAAATAAGTAAATATAAATGAATATATTTTATATAGATTATAAAGTGTAAAACTCAGAGCCACTCTGGGGTAGAAAGGATTCATTCTGAGATGTGAGAAACTGAAAAGTTTTGTAAATACATCAGCTACCTAGACTCCTTGCTTAAGGAGCTTTCTCTTTCCCTAAAGCTCTGCTCAGAAGAGGGATCACAGATTGTTCTGTCTTTTGTAGGAGGTTCTATCACTGTCTCATCTCCAAAGCTGGGGTGACCCTCCATCAGTTTTGCCCAGTACAGTCTGACTACACTTTTTTAAGGCGTAATTATCCACAGTTCCTTTGGATAATATAGGATATAATTACTCAAGAGTTATCTGAGGAACAGGGAGAAGATCCAGTTTCTGTCCTCAGGGGCCTAGCAATCTGGCCTGTGACTCTCTGTATACCCATCGCTCCTTTTGAAATTCTGTCTTCTTCCAGGCTGTAGAATCCCATGTGGGGATGGTTAGATTTGGAACAGGGAGCCTAGGTCTTATCCATCAGATAATCTGCCAAGTTTGTTGTCTGTTTGCCTACTTCTTTTAACGGGTCCTTTTCTCCCCTCTGTTTGCTGCTAAAGCTTTTCTTATCTTAAGCAATAAATCCAAATGACCTAGGTGGTCCAAGTGCAGAAAAGCAAATAGATAAAAGGAAGAGTGGTGGTAAACACACATATACATGCATAGTTTAATATTCTAAATGCTATCTCAGGACATCACTAAGTAGCCTTGTGGCCTTAACTACTCTGAGCTTTTATGTCCTAATCTAAAAAGTACCAGAAACTCTAAGACTTCCTCTCATGATAAAATTATCAGGCTTAGGGTATGGTGTGATGGTTTTTGAAGATGTGGGAAGTAAACTAGTAAACTCTCTACAGAAAGTAAAACAGAGAGAAAAAGCAGAAAGTTATTCCAGAATCTACTACATTGTACCTAAAGCTCTCCCTGGGTTGTCTGGTTATGAGACAACAGTTTCCACCTGATCAGCTTCCAATTTAATGCTCCAATTTCAAGCACCATTGCATTTTAAGGTAGAAAGCCTCTAGCGCCATAGTTTTTCCCTCCTAGGACCCCAGCAATAGGCTGTATCCCTGTCTGAGTCCCAGACCAAGCTGATCCTTTCCCCTCCTTGCTCCAGCTACAGATTCCTTCCTGTCCCACTAGGCCCTCTTAAGGAGTCATCAGCCTCTACCTCCTAGATTATTTGCTGCTTTCAAGGCAGAATTGCAGCCTCAGTTTTCTTAGGGTCATGGTGGATCACGTTTTCCAAATTTCCCAAACTTTATATTTTTCTGAGACCTTTGAGTCTTCTTGAAAATAGACACTTGCTCTCTCCTCCACTATAAATGCAGAAGCCTTTCTCTTATAGACAACATATAAATCACAGCATACAACTCAGTAAAATCTACAGATATTTCCCAACACTTTTGCTGGAAGAAGAAAGCTGCTTCTGCCGCCGACTTCACAGTTCTCCCTCTTCAGATTTTTATTTTATTTTGGTTCATTTGTATTTGTGTGTGTATCAATACCCTATACCTGTGTGGCTTTCTTTGCAGGAAATTAAGACACAGAAACACTTACTTATAAAACGAAATAGAGAATTTAGGAAGTGATTGCCAGCATTATAAGAAAGTGGTTTTTGCTTCCCAGCTAATTTATTCTAATTCACTTTTAACAGTGCGTCCCTGGTGTATTTAAAATGTAGTTTAACTTCCTTTAAATGAGTGGTTTTACACCTAGAAAATAATATATTGAAGGAAGACAATTCAATTTTTTTTCAGATGGGCACATGTTTCTTAGGCCATAACCACCTGAGAGATAGAGCTAAAGGTGTGTGTTAATAATAAATCCTCTGATGGTGGGTGAGCTGCCATCCCTTCTTGTCACTCTGCCGTCCCTCTCCACCATGTTCCCAAGCTCTTTCCTTGGCAGCTCTGAGGTGACTCACACATTCACAGTGGCAGTTGTTAAGATACCCTGTTCTGGGGGCTCTGCCCTGATCCCATTCTTTCTGACTGTGAGCAGCTGTAAACCTCACCGTGCTGGAGCCACCATGCCAGAACCTTCTTCCGTAACTGGTCCTTGGCATGCCTCCTGAGCTGCACCTCCTAATGAGTTTTGTTTCTGCTTTGTGGCAGTTGCCACGGCCCAGGCCAGTTAGGGTATGTGGTTTTATTAATGTATTCTGATTTTCCTAGTGCTTCAACAATTTAAGTGTCATTCAGCTTCTCACTCCTACTTCCCTGTACACCTGCAACAGCTCTGCTTTGAGGTGGGTGGAGGAAGGGGGAATGGAAGGAGGATGGAAGGGAGCAGTGAGTGTTTAATCTCTCCTGCTCTTGGGTGAGCTCCCTGTCAGGAGATGCAGTGCAAAGAGAGGTTCCCTTATGTCTTCTCCCCCCACGACCTCCAGAGCAAGGAGATAATTTCCGGGCCAACACTCCTAGGCCCACTTTGCAGCTTTGCATTCAGAAAAGAACCTGTTCTTTCTACACTAACTGTTAAAACTTGGAGATTTCCCCAGGTATCATCTCAGGAACTGGAAATGTTTTGTAACAAGTTGGGAAAAGAGGATGAGCAGCAGAGTAGAAGAGAAAGCAGTGCTCACATCTCTATTTTGGAAAGTTTGATTTTATTCTTATTTTTGGACTGACCCTTATTGTCACTTGGCAACCATTTGTACCATGTAAGTTCTTGGTTTTGGTGTTGTATTAAACTAGGCAGCAAATGAAGGAAACAGAAAGTCTTGGGGATCTAGAGACTTACTTTCTCTTAGGATCTTGTTCCTTTCATGAATATTCATACTATGAATTTAGCTAATTCCTTTATGCTGAAGAGAGAGGTTATTTGAATGTTATTTTTAGTTTGAGGCCAATCAACAAAAGACCCTTCCTGCTGTAGATGCTCCTGCTCTGCCAGTGACCTCACAGGAGGGGAAGAGACAGTCTTAGTGATGTTCTTGAATTTTTTATCTTATTTCCCATGTTGAAAAGAGTTCATAGAAGTACAAAAAATTGTTTGTAAAAGACAAAAATAATGGACTGTACATAAAATGAAGACTGTCCTTGAATGCACCATACTGAGATTTGAAGCTACTGAGAGGCAGGACCTTGTGCCCGGGGCCTTTTGATTTCTTGTGGTATCAAGAGTACTAACAGGCATCAGGGAGGCTACTGATACAGAATTTCATTAAATCATGTTATTGATTCAAAAGAGTTCCAGGAAAACTTAATATTAGGACATTTTTGATGTGAATATTTCCTCTAAAGGTGTTTTCAGTAATGTGAAAATTCAGTGTACATGTGAAGTATTATTCTGCTATTGCCAAGTGATGGTCATAAAACTTTGAAAAGAGGGAAACTGACTTTTTGATCAGGGCAGAGCTTTGCACATGTAATTGCACTCACCCTCTGTTCTGAATGGTTGCTGCAATGCAGGATGGGGACCTCAGGCATCACGGGACTTTAAGATAGCAGTAGGAGATGGGATTAAGTGGAGAAATGTTTAAAAAGTATGAGTTTTGTGTCATCCCATCTAACACATCAATTTCAATTTTTCCATGGTATTATTCTCTCCTTCCCCTGCCCCAGTACACAGTTCTTAGAGGCATTTGTGTCTGAAGCTTTCCTTTCTGTTATGTTAGAGGGATCATCAACTAGACCACATCAGTATAGCTGTTAAGTGTACGTCTTTTGATGTCGCATTGACATATATGTTCAAATTCAAGCTCCGCCACTTTCAAGCTCTGGATTTCTGCACCTGTTACATAATCTTTCTAAGTCTCTCTCTGCTTTCCTGTAAAAGGCGGGTGATGGTAGAGTGCAGATGTCAGTGGGTTTTAGGAGGGAGTTAAGTGACATAAGCACAAAGAACTATCCATAAATCGGCAAGAGTCGTTAGTGTATTATTAGCAAAATGAAACAACGACCTTACCCATGCAGACCAGTGAGCTTCCCACATGGATCGAAATCCTCTGTCTCAAATTTCTTGTTATTTCAGATGAAAACAACTCTTAGGATATAATTACATGGTTCTGAACCTTCGTTTTTTATTTAACTTCATTAATGTTGATATGGTTTGCATGCAAATGAGCAGGCCCAATCTGTACAGGTAACATGGACTGTAGTATGGAAAAATTTAACTGCTTCAGAGAGAAAAAGGAAATCTTGTTGGGAATCATATCTAGCTAGACCATGTAATCACTGGATAAGTTGCTGGGTATTTACGTGGACTGCTTGTCATAGAGATCCTAAAATGGTATTGACTGTCGCAGTATTGAGAGAAAATTCTTAAAATATCCCTCAGTGGATTCTAGAAGTTATCTTTGAAAAATAACGGATCCTTGTTAGTAAGGAATTACACTTTAAATCTGATTTTTCTTCCTAGGAAGTGGCATTGCTTCTCTCTTTTATAAGATTCAGATTAATAAATTCAGATGAGCAAGAATGTTTGTGTACTGGGTTTCTATGGATTAACATCTACTTTCTGTTTGTCAAGTGAAATGATTTTTCTTTAAACTTTTTAGGCTAAATATTTGTAGCTAAAAATTTGCATTAAAAATCTGAACCTAAATTAGTTTGGATTGAAGTAATCTGCTTCCATTCTTTTGGCAAGACTCAGACTTAAAGCCTGAACAAAGGCGCTTTTGCTTCTACAATTAAAAAAATGCTCATAAAACCCCATAATGTGAATAAAACATTTAAAATATTCCAGCAATCTAGAATCGTAAATGAGTCATGAAGTATAAGGGGAGAAATTCATATAGAAATTCAGACTGGAGCCTTCTTATGGTTCCAACCAGATATGAGTTAAATGATTTAAAATAGAGCTTGTAAACTTTGTCCTTCAGTTTCCCTAAAGTAATCAGTCTTCAGGAGCCAAAGATAAAATAATTTTTGATACCAGATAAGCCAAGACAGTTACTTGCATGAAGGTTTCTAATACAATATTGAATTATTTGAAAACAAACGATAGCAACATCTTTGATAAGTGCAGTAATTGTTTTGGATAAATTGCGTGAGAGAGTTTGGTCCATGGCCCATTGATTAGTATGTGTTACTTTGCTTGCCATGAAATTAAGATATACATTTCTTTCCTTTATGTCAATACACGACACTGAAGGTTTGTCAAAGTTTTCTTTAAATGTTTTGCTTGCTTTCTCCTTCCTAAGGTGACCTCTTTCCTAGTCCCTCTGGGCTCTGTGAGCTCAATCCTCCTCCCCACTTCCTCATGATCTGGAGGATCTGTGATCAATGCTGATGGAGGAGAGAGGGCATTACTTGCTCTCTCGCTCCAAGTTTTTAGCCTTATGGTGATTACATTTTCCTTATACTCTGACCAATGGAATAACATTAGTAGGTAAACTGATATTAATTATTCTTAATTCTGTAATTATATTTATCTCTGCTAATTTATTCTTTAAAGATACTACTTGATTCATTATACTGCTATTTCGTTTTGAATTTTTGATGTTCTATTCATAAATTAGGTTAGTATATAATTTTAAATTCCTGGGGTCATTCATTCATTTATTAATTTATGTGTCATTAAATGGGTATGAATTGAGTGTCTGGCCTTCGAAATTTATAGTCTGGTGATAGATTCATGCAAGTATCCTTGAAGAAATGACATCTAAATGAGTGAGGCTGGGTCGCTATAACGCAGAAATTTGATTATCTTAACTGACTCAAATAAGAGATATAATTTTATTTCTCTCCCAAATTGCAGTCTGGAATAAGGAATATGAGATTATCAGGATGTTTATACCAACTTTAATGTGTGGCTTCCTCATTGAGCTAGAGTCAGCATCCTTCCCCAGCTGTCAAGAAGATGTATACAGAGGGACCGGCACAAGTGTTCTTTTGGCCATGACCTGAAAGTTGCTCGTAGGCCTTTTGCCCACATATCAAGGCCACACTTAATTGCAAGAGAGGCTGAGGAATATACTCTGCATTGGACAGCAAGATACTCGGCTAAACTGTGGGTGCTACAAGGAAGAAAGGAAGAATAGATAAAGGAAGTATTTTTAGCATTCTCTGCCCAAACATCTAAAGGAGTAAACAGTAATTAGTCAGCTGAAGGATACAGGGAGTAGGAATCAGTGTTCTAGTTAACTTGCAATCCATAAAAGAATATGGAGAAGCAAACGGTCAATTTGGTAATGAAAACTTACAAAATTTTTCACTGACCACTGAAGTACTACATATGAGGAGCATGTAACCCAAGTTTGGAAGGCAGAATGAGAGAGGCTTTCCTAGCTAGATAGAGATCTGAAGAGTGAAGGTAACCACGAGATGATAGTTGGACGGGGGTAGTCAGGGCAGAGGAAGCATGAAATTCAAAGTCCCTGACATGAGAATGAACATGGTTACTAAGAAACTGAAAGAATTTCAGTCTTGGCAGTAGGCAGGTTGAAGGTATGACAAGAAATGAGGCTCTGAGAGGTGAGCTAGAGGAAGATCATACTTAATCCATGGCAAGAAGATTGAACTTTATTCTGAAGGCAAGAGGACACTGTTGAAGAATTCATCTAAGGAGATGGATGAATGCTATTCATTATTCCAAACCCAGACTAAGTTATAGCTGCCATGCTAATTCCTGGAGCCAAAGAAAAAAGGTATAAATATGAAAACTTCCTGTCCAGTTTTTGAGAATAAAGCTAATATAAATGTTTATGTCTTAATGTGGCGTTCACGTAGACAATTTAGCTACAAAATACTTTATTAGGTAATGATAATTGAATTTCTACTCTACTTCATATTTATTAATTGAACTAGGTAAGGCTTATACTCTGAGAAACAAACAGCAAAATCATTCTACAATGACCACAAAATAGAATTATCAGCATTACAAACAGATTGATCAACAGAATGGAAAAGAGAAGTAAGAACCAGAAAATGAAGTATAGAAGTCATTAAAAAACAACAACAGCAGCAGCAGCAACAAAACAACCAGAGGAAAAGTGGAAGACATGGAAGT
This sequence comes from Pteropus medius, assembly GCF_902729225.1. NCBI lineage: Eukaryota > Metazoa > Chordata > Mammalia > Chiroptera > Pteropodidae > Pteropus > Pteropus medius. The sequence goes on from NW_024354499.1 coordinate 10,194,198, forward strand.
AGAAGTCCTACTTGATGCTAATGCCCAGGTACTGGATCGTCACCTTTGCCACTGAAGTAGTCTTGGGAATCTGGTGATTAAACCACTTGTGGTTGGTGGTAGCAAGTGGCAACTTTTCTTAGAAATTGCAATTTTAGTTTTAAGATGAATATAAATTTTATAGAAAATATTTGTGCTTATTTTAATAAAAAATGTATAATTTCCTCTAATATTTCTGTTAAGTATTGTTTCAGAAGGATGTCCTGTATTATGCTTAAGGCTTTTCACATACCCTGGTACTGTACAGCGTGTTCTTGATGATATGGCTATCCCAATTTGAAAAATACTATGATCCAGTCAATGCTTAGAGTGAGAGACAACTGAGAGATAATTAAAATTCAGGAGTGATTAGGGAGACATATACCACTCCATTAGTTCACAGTGAGAAATGCAATGGTTACACCCAGCGGAAATATTTCTTTGGAAATAAGCAGTTTATGTCACTCTTCAGTTAAGCTATAATGGAAGCCAAATCATAGTCAGACATCAGTTGACTGATTTACTGAGAAAAATCACTATAACCCAGACTCTAGATAGTCCTGTCAGCATGATTAACATATTCTCTGCTCACAGACAGGATTATGTGGGAATCAGGAAATTGCTTGGTAAACATGGAATCAAGAGTGATAGGTGAATAAAATATAAGGACACCTGCTGCGAGAGCATGATGCCCCTGGCTCACTTAAGATCCTAGTGAAAGTTTCTGTGTTAAATTTCAGTTTAACTTTCAAAAAGTCATCTTGTATCTCTCATTTCCAGGTTCTTCAGGGACACAGTAGCCCCCTAATTCTTATAAATGTATAAAAAAAATTGAGTTAAGAACAAAAATATTTTAGATATTGTTACAGATTAAGCAGCAGCAAGAAACCTTTAGCAGGTTATTTGGATTCATTTTTTGTACTTCCAGATAATTTTTCTTTATTAGCTTTTACTTTTATTTGAGCTGGCCAGAGGATACGGACTGGCATCCCTGGGACTTAATCCACCTTGTTTTGTTTGCTTTGCAATGCATTTTTTAACTGGGTATATCACATGAAAATCACATATAAATCTGAGTTCCTGACTACCATTTTGAAAGAATGTACAGAGTAGGCTGGGTATAAGTGACTCTTTGAATGAAAATAACTAAAAAACTGGAAACATAAAAGCATGTTTTGGATGTGTTGCGACCTGGAAAAACAACAACAAATCCCAAAACCCTAAAAAAGAAGAGAAAATGGCAAGCTTGAAAGATAAGTGCTCAAACTGGATTTTACACATAGCTTATCTGACAGTTTTCTGTTGAAGGATGCATAGTCCAGAGTATACAGGATATAAAGTCTAAATTGTGCTAGAGATGGGGAGTTGAATAAGAGACCGCCCTCACAGAGTGGGAAGACCAAGGGATAAAAGAGAAATCTGTTAATAAATGCAATCCACAAAGAGTGAAACCATCTTGTCTTTCTTAACCTGGGCCTGAGTGAAAGAAAAAAAAATATTCCCCTTGAAAATTTGAGTAGACCTTCAACAGGTTTTGCAGTCAGAATTCATACTATCTGTCTGATCAAACTCCAAATGAAGAATTTTTATTTATTTCTTTTTTTTTTAGGTGAGGCAACCCTTGGTTGACCTCACAGATCACGAGGACCTTGTCAGTTTACAATCCCTTATTTTTTATTTTTTATGCCTACAGCACCTGGTCTTCCTAGGTGGTCTCCCATCCAAGAACTAACGAGGCCCAACCCTGCTTAGTTTCCGAGATCAGATGGGATCGGGCTTGTTCAGAGTGGCATGGCCGTAGACCAAATGAAGAATTTAATGTAAGGTGATCCCAGGATAATTGTGAACTAAGAAATTGTCAGAAACAGATTTTTTGGAAATATAAAGCTGTGTTTAAGGCATAAATAAGTTTTCAAGGTATAGTTAAAAAATGTGCTTAAGGCAAAAAATATTAATATAATGTGAGAGTCACTAGAACAAACAAACACAGGAGAATCACATTCACTAGGGCAATAGTTATTGGAATTATCAGACATAAATATAAAAAATAAGTTTGTTTAACGTTTTCAGAATTAAGGGAGGCTTTAGAATCTTAGCAATGAAAAGATATTAAAAACAAACATGATTAAAAACAACCTAAATAGGACTTTTGGAAATTAAAAATGTATGTGTGTGAGAGATGATTTAAATTAAGAATCCAGTGGGAAGGGTTGACATATGCTAGAATTAAATTGTTTCAAATGAACCCTCCTAACCAAGATTAACTAAAATACTGAAAAAACAAACAAAAAACTAGAAAGGTCCTATGTGAACAAGCTCTTGACCAGTCAGGATTTTGGAAAGAGGAGAAATCCAGAAGTATGACTATCTGCCAATTATAAGACAATGAATAAGATGGTGAGGAGCTGAGAATTGCTTTTGACAGTTTCACTGGCCTATGGGGAAAGAAATAGAAGTTCAGGAAAAAGAGGTCTAAAAGGCTCCTTTCCAGTTACTATTGCTGCATACAAATCACCTTAAATGTAGTGTTGTGGAACAATTATTTTATTATACTCATAACTTCTGTGGTTCGTGAATTTAGTGAGGTGACAGCACTGTGCCTGATTTCTGTTTCACAGTGTTTGAAGCCTCAACTGGCAAGACTCAAAGGCTGGGGGTAATATGATGTCTGGGGACCGAGATCATCTGTAAGAGCCTTCACACATATGTGTAGGACTTGATGCTGGCTGTCAGTTGGAGTCTTGGCTGAGGACGTCAATCCAAACACAAGATGTGTCCTGTTCATTTAGTATCGCCAAGTTGCCTAGTTTGGGTTTCCTGACAGTATTGTAGCTAGGTTTCAAAAATGAGAACCCTAAGGAATGAGAGGTAAAAGTACAGGCGTTTTTGTTATCTATACTCAAAAATGACATGCTAGGATTTTTGTCTTACTATATTGATAAGGGTTTCATAGAGGCATGCCTAGAACCAAGAGAAATGGACATAGGTTGTTAAAAGAATTTTTGAAATGTAACCTACCACAACAGCCCACATTTTTTATCTGGGACTCAGGAATGGGTGAATATGGGGATCAGGACTAAAGCCCAGTTTCAAATCAGCTCATTTCATTACTGGATTAAGATGATGTGTCTCTACCATAATATTCTGCTCACAACCAAACTAATTTCTCTTTGGAAGAAGATATCATCTATAACTTCTTATATACCCTACATTAATACACAGGTTATGACAATCTCATTTACAATTGCATCAAAAACAGTAATATCCTAAAAATACATTTAACCAAGGAGATAAAATACCTGTACTTAGAAAATTATGTCATTGGAGAAAGAAGCTGAAGAAGATACAAATAAATGGAAGCATATAGCATGGTCACGGATAGGAAGAATTAACATCGTTAAAATGTCCATACTACCTCAGATAATCTATAGATTCAATGTAATCCCTATCAATGATAAATACCAATGACATTTTTCACAGAACTAGAACAGATAATCCAAAAATTTATATGAAACCATAAAAGACCCTGAATAGCCATAGCAATTTTGAGAAAGAAGAACAAAGTTGGAAGTATCACTCTACCTGATATCAAACTATACTACAAGACTATAGTAATCAAACAGCATTGTTCTGGTATAAAAACAGACATGTGGATCAATGGAACAGAACAGAGAGCCCAGAATCAAACCCACGTGAATATGATCATTTAATCTATGACAAAGGAGGCAAGAATATACAACGGGGTAAAGACAGTCTTTTCAAGAAATTATGTTGGGAAAACTGAGAACTTTATCATGAAGGTACTTCCATATGAGGAAAGTCAGAGAATAAGGTACATGGACAAGTGCTGGCTAGAGATGATAGTGGGGTATGTGTATGTTCTCTTCTCAGTTCATTCCTTCCAGAAATATTAAAATGCAAGGAGGTTATCGAGTGATAATGAAGTTGGAGAAGAGAGTTGGATTGAGAATTGAGGGAAAGATATGACGTAATTATTGGGATAAATGAGAGTCACATTTTAGGGCATCATTAAGGGCCTGCTTGAGGTTTTTGATTATGACTATTTTCTGATGATACTGATGTGGAGGGGTTAGGAAGAATTGAGGGCAATGGTTTTTTTCAGATATTATTGTATTACTCATATGGCGTTTTTACATGCCAGTATGAATAGCCTAATTGTAATACATTTCAGTGAACATTATTCAAATGTATAGAGAGGAGATTCTTCCCCTAACTCAGACAAGCTCACAGCAGCTGCAGACTTAATGCTTTTATATAGTGCTGTCAAATCGCCTTGCCTAACTTAGAAATGTTGCACTTAAAACTTCAATTTTAAAGATTCAATTTTAAAGAAGACATTAAGTGGCCGTGAGTCAGGAAAACTATTCATAACATTTTTTATGCTTCATAAAGTTCAGAAAGAAAAAAAATTTGAGACTGTTCAACCAAGAAAAAATATATATCGTTAAAGAAAATATTCTGGCATTGATTGTTTAGACAGGATTTTGATTGCAACAAATCTCTAGCTTTAAGTTTTAGAATTTATTTTTAACTGCGGTAGGGTAAGGAGTGACTCGCACTTTTTTTGGTCAGCTCTTAGAATAACTGTATATTCTATAAAATCTATTTAAGCCTCATTTATTCTTTTACACTGAGAAATGATTTTACATGTGAATAGAAGATGTTGGAGAAGTAACAGATTATAAAACCCAAAGCATTTCTAGTGACTTTTTTTGAGTGCTGGATGTTAGTGGGGACTTTTTGCACAGACTCCCTTTTTTTCCTCCTTTGTAAATTTAAATCAGTCATTATTTTGAATTCTATCATGTCCCCACATTGAAAAAAAAAAGAAGGGAATTTTAATATTAAGTTTTGTTGATAACAAATGGCTTTTTAAAAATCTATTCCACCTTTACGAACTAGTGAATTAACAATGGCAGGGAGTCAAGAAAAGAACACATTTTCATTTACTTTGTTGTGAATGGTATATTGATTCATAGCAAACTCAAGAAATAAAACAAGGCATCTGTGTTGTTAAGGGAAAATTACTATGTTAAATCAGCCTAAAGCAACAACATTTAGTGGGTTATCTTGGAGCCTTCTTTGTTTAGTAATTTAGGCAAAAAGAAAATTAATATTTTTCTACATTCTCTTCTTTAAAAGGAAGTACTGCATTTGAAAAAGCACTAAGTACTTAAAATTTAAACAGCTAAGCTCAATTCTGTTATGTTTTGAAGGTCATGGATTTATTTACATTCATTTATAAGTACTTAGGGTTAGGGTAGAGTTGTCATTTGACCATGCTTTAATATATGCAACTATTAACTTGAATAATTTAAAATAATCTTAGAGCCAAATTTAAATCCTTAGACTCACCTTTGTACGAAGACTTTTATAACAATTTTGGCAAGTCATTATGGTCTTTAAACTAAGAAAAAAGGTTTCAATAGAACTCGAGATGTTAATTGTTATCTCTTCTAAGCCATTTCACTCATAGATCTAAAAGCTGTAGAGGAGGAGGGTCAGAGATGGTCAAGTCTAAATTCTCATTTTACAAATGAGAAAATTTGTGGCCAGGAAGAACTGGTTTGCCCAAGATTACATAGCTAATTAGTGAATTCTTAGTCATTTTTAGAGCAGAGGGATATATCAATATGAGTCTTAACAATTTAAATAGAACTTAACGAGTTTCATCTGAAACCTAATTTTAAAAATCTAGACTCACCAGGATGTTAGTTTAATTGGAGTGTGAAAATAGTTACTCCGCAGTTACGCAATAGCACTCCTGACAAACTTTGTAGAGCTACAGTCTGAAGTCAGTCACTGCTGCTTTAAAATTACAGGCATTAAAAACAGAATCAGAGATGCACCTCTATTTCTTGTTTATTACACTCCCACATTTTCTTCTAGAAACTCTGCCTGCAGTTCTGACACTCTGTCAACGCAACCAGTCAAATTCAGTTCCCCTAAGTTTCCTGGATATCAAGCAAATGTAACTAGAAATTACGTCTTTGAGTTGCCTTTTCAAATGTGTTGGATAGAGAATACTAGGATAACGTTCAGGTGTGTGATATTAGTGTTTGATCATGTGGCAGACCTCGCCTTGCTGTCTTTAAGGTCGGTATCTCTTTTTCGCTGTAAAGCCGGGACTATGCCTGACCTAATTCTCAAGCACATCTCCTCCTCCTGGAGAGCATCTGTAACTTTGTCAATGGTGAGCCAGTTCCTTTGGTTCCTAAAATAGGCCCTTCTAATCTTGTAGAGTACACTATTGAAACAAATTAGTACTTCACACCATTATACTATTTACAAGTTATAAAGCACTTCCATGTGGTGTTTCAGTTGAAACTCACCAAACAGATATTCTTTAGACTCAGTGGTGTACCAAGAGAGTGGTTAGTATAGGTACCCCCAGGTACCACCAATGAGGGAATATAATCTAGATAACTTAAAAGTGATGATAAAATCATACAAAGTTGGTCTACTTTTCATTATTACCTTGTTATATCAATTCTAAACAGTCTTAGTGATGAAATTTTCTCTCACCCCCCAAGAAATATTATTTTTTTGGTATAGAAATTCCAAAAAAGATGCTATGTTACTGTTAGTTATAATAATATATATGTAAGCTTCAAATTAGTATATTTTTTATTTTAGGCATTATATTTCATGTGGACGTTAATTTGGATAATTTCCAATTATACAATTGCTTTGTAAGCTAAGTGTTCAAGAGTATGTTTAAGTTCTTAACAGTTCGGACTTATTTAGATTCTTTTAAGATGTAGTTCATGTTGTCTGTGGCCATGCTACCCTGAACAAGCCCGATCCCACCTGATCTTGGAAGCCAAGCAGGGTTGGGCCTGGTTAGTACTTGGATGGGTAGACCACCTAGGAAGACCAGGTGCTGTAGGCGTAAAAAAAAAAAAAAAGGGATTATAAGCTAACCAAGGCCCTTAGATTCTGTGAGGTCAACCAAGGGCTGCCTCTGCTAAAAAAAAAAAAAAAAAAAAAAAAAAAAAGATGTAGTTCATGTCTCCAGAATCCGTGGTACTATATATTCTCTCATTTAAACAATAAATTGGAAGTACAGAGGTTGTAAAGATGAAGAAATAGAACTTTCGCTCACTTCAGTTATTTCATTGTACGTTACCACTTGGGAGTTGTATTTGTGTTTAAAATTTTAAACAGTTACACAAAGTGTGAACTGCAGGATGTAACATTTTCATTCGGTAACAGTGAATTTTTAAATGATCATACATGAAATGTAATTGGTATAGAGAGTGTCTATTAGACCCCCTTAGTTTGGCCCTCTTTGGAAGAATAATTTGAGAGTAATTATCTCCCAGCATATTAGTAGGGGTTATTTTATAGTTCACTGAGTACATGGTTCTATGGTAATGAGGTAGGAAACGAGAAGCAAAGAGTGAGATAACAAAAAGGGATGTGTGTATGTGCTTGTACGTGTGTGTGTATATGTGAATGAATGTGCATATGTGTGTGCACTTATATGCAAGACTGATTTGTCTCAGTACCTAAAATAAACTTTATGCTGAAAAATCTACTACTAACTAAAAAACTAAATAGGCCACCTTTCCAATATGCCTGTAGGACATGATGACAAGGTGATATTTATGTTTTCCTGATTAAAATCATAATAAGCAATGAATAAAATTAGTAAATCTAAGTAGGAAGCTTGATAGACTGGAACATTAATAAGATCTGCCATTTACTTTCTATGATCTTGAGTAAGTTACTTTACTTTTTTGTTCCTGTTGCCTCATTCATGACTTGAGGTTAATAAAAACATATACCTCATTATTTTTATTCTAGATAGATAGATAGATAGATAGATGAGAGAGAGAGAGAGAGAGAGAGAGAGAGAGAGAGAGAGAATAGATATACATAGCAGGGGCTCATTAAACATTAGCTTATAATTATAAACAATATATTGAAATCTGTTTTTTAATTCTAGATCAAAGGTCTATATACAAAAATCTATACAAAGGTTCACATTCATAGCATACTATATTTTTTACTTTAAGGGGATGAGATAGTGGGGGTATTTCCATACTGAGTCAACTTTGAAAAATTCTTTTTTATTTAAATGTATTTGGTAACCAATTTATATCTATTCATAATGATATCAATTAACTAATCTTGATAGTAAAAATTTCAGTGTTGCTGGTTAGGTATGTAACTTTATCTATGTAATAATTATTCATCATAGTATTATAGGTAATATTATACTCACCATACAATCTATTTTGAAATTTTAACAATAAGAGTTGCATTTTTCATTCCCATGGCCTATGGGAGTAGTAAGGTTTAACCTCATAGAACTTCTGATACTGATACCATTATGTCCAGCCACAAACACAGCCCCTGAGGGTAAGAGGGATGGGATACGTAAGACAATGGGGTTGCCATGAGAGCCAGGTGTCAATAGTCAGCCGTCTCCAGTCCCTTCTTGCCCAGTCAGCCGTCTCCAGTCCCTTCTTGCCCATTGCTCCCAGAAGGCTGAAGCAATGGAAGCTTCAGCCTTCTGGGAGCAAGTGGCCAATGGACAACCTTGCTATTATGCCCTCCTTAGAATGCAAAATAAGAGTAAAGAAATTGGGATGCCACAAAAATGAGTGAAAGTTGGCAAAGTCTATAAACCACCATGATAAAATATTAAGGACACCTTCAATTCAAAATGCCCTGTGTATGTCACACCTCTTGTCTATTGCCCCCTCCCAGGGAACTGAGGTAACAGAGGCGGTGGAGGAAGGCTTAGGTCGTGACATAGAGAAAGCGGCTCTCCTTCTTGTCTCCTTTCAGTAAGACTTTCTGACTGAATCCCCAGTCCTGCATTTTGAGATGGTCACTTAGAATATTTTGATGCCATGTGAGAAATCTGATTTTTATCTCTCTCTTCCTCTCATATGTTTGCAATTCTAGATGTATTTCTGTATCTGTAGACTCTAGCTCTGAAGATAAATCTGTTTTTGATTCTTTGTTCCAGTTTCCCTAATCTGATTGATTCTGCTGACAGTTTTTTGTGTATGTGGTGAGTTATTAAACTTATTGATGAAAAACAAAATATAAGTTCTCACTTTTAGTTGTAGAGACCATGAGGTTGGGTTCCTTTCTGGCTGATATCAGTACTAATGAAAGCTGTTTTACTGATAGCTTATTGTGTGTCAAGCACTATGTTCCACTATTGTGACTGCATTTAGTTCTTATGAAATACATCCCTCAGATGATAAAATTGTGGTATAGAATACTTTGGCCACTTGCTGAGGGTCATACAAATCGTGAGTGGTAGATCCAGGGCTCAGGCAGGTTTGATATCAGGACCTTTTCTCCTGATCACTCTGCTAAACTACTGCATCCTCATTTTTATTCATTCAAACTTGTCTTTGTTGAAAGTCCCCCAACACCCAATGGCTAGTCTAACCCAGGTCAACTTATCATCTTAATGTTGTTCCGATCTACCTTTAGCCATTTATTCTGTCAACATTTACTGAGCACTACCTTAGTGCCTATCATAGGACATACCCTGACAACAATTCAGGCCAAGCTGTACTGGGTCTCTACTGGGCCTACAGCATCACAGTCCTGTGGTGTAGAACTCTAGTGAGTCACTGGGCATATAAAAGGGGCATCACACACAGACATGAGGGACTCAGGAAGGCATCTTAGAGAAATCGAAAGGTGAGAGGTGAGCAGAAATTAGTTTGTCAAAGAAGGATGTGAAGAGAGTATTGCAAGAGAAGGGACGAGTAGAAAGCCCTGGTGCCAAAAGGAACATAATGTGTGTGGAGTACTCAAATTATTTTATTCTAAGGAATCATAGACTGTTGTCTGAGTGAACTGGAGACTGCGGAGGTGCCTAGATGGGCAAACCATGGCTGTGGTCCAAATGCAGACCACCATTTGTTTTTGTATGGCCTCTCTGTTTCACATTTTAAAATGAATTAAAAAAATCAAAAGACGAATGGCTGTATTCTGTGATATGTGAAAATTATGTGAAATGCAAATTTTAGTGCCCGTAAATAGTTATACTGGAACACAGTCATAGCGCCCCGCTCCTTTTTAATTAATGTATTATCTGACTGCATTTGTGCTACAGCAGAAGAGCTGAATAGTTGCCAGTGATATTGTCTCAGAGCCTAAAATATTTGCTATCTGGCCTTTACAAAAAAAGTTTCTAACTCCTATTGTAGTGCACAAGAAGTGAGATGAGTGATGAAAGGTTGTTAAGGAGTCAGAACATGAAAGTTCCTATAGTTTGCCTTAAAGGATTTCAGTTTTCTGAAAGGCAATGGAGAACAACTAAAGGATTTTAAGTACCTTAAAATTTCTTAATTTGAATCTTAGTTAACTTGCTTCCTTTCATGTTTTCTTGTGTTGCCTTTCTGGGGGAGCACTTTTACCTACAATAATTTTGTTATTTCTGACTACTTCTGGAGTTTCACAAATTAGTAATCTAGTCATAGCATTCATAGACCACCCTTTTCATAATGTAGGGCTTGTCTAAAATCAGTGGTTTCCCATTGGCAAATTGGCCTTGGAATGAGCATCAGCCATTTAGACCCTCACTTTACCTCTGCTTCTGAATCTGTACTTTGAGCTCAAATGTGATGTTAACTGGTGAGTCCTAAAGATATGGGTCCTCTATCTCATCTGTGCGTGTGCGCGCGCGCACACACGCACGCACGCGCACACACACACACACAGACACACACACACACACACACAGAGTCAGTGGTCAAGTGGTTACCTTTAGAGAAAACACTCCATTTGGAGGAGGCATTGATGAAATCAAAGCAGGGAAACAAGACTGAGAACAGCTGTGTCCAGACATTTAGATTCTAAACATTAAGAAGAAATCTGGAGAGCTTGTTATAGCACTGTGGGGACAATTTATCTTTCTCCAATTTAGCAGAGAGGCTATTTTCTGCTACATTTGACAGGTGGGTGCATTCTAATCTGGATGTCTATTTTGAAACATCACTTACCCAGGGATTAAACATCTATTTGAAAACACAGACAGGGACTGGTTCAAAAACCTGTTACTTGATATCAGTAGCTTCAAAGAGTATAACAGATTATAGGTTGTTTTCAAATTTGGAATAAGATGATTTTAATCAGGTAAAGAGATGGGTCATTCAGTTTCCTTTATGTGTTAACATCTCTGAATTTGGTCTTATTGCTCACCTTTGGAAAGTGAAATCTTACTCCTGATACCCACTCATTTGCTCTGGGTTGCTATACAATAGAAACTTAATATGGTTGCTGTTTGTATTCCCTTTGCTTTCTTACTTTTAAAGTTTTAAATTAAACTCTTCTTTAAGAATTTTTTATCTTTTGCCTACAGATTAGGTACATCTGCTAGCCCTGCTGTGTTATGTTAATTTTTAATTCTTCTTCAGAATTTGTATTTGTATTAATTTGAATGTGGGCTAAGTTTTTAATTTAGAACCTACTTTTAAGTCTTAGCAAAAAATGTTAAGCACTTTACAGTAAAATCTCTCATTCTGGTGACACAGAAAGAATCAATGATTAAAACTGTTAACATTATAGGTAGGGTATTTTATATTCTAGTGAATGAATGAGTATATATGTATATCTAAAATTCATAAGTGTTAAGTTTTAGGTCACAGTTGTAATTTAATTTGTAATTAATAGAAAGTTGATATACACTTGGTAAAAGAAATTATATTTGACATTTAGTTTAAAAATTATCCTTTCCCTGTCATCTTTAAAGAGGAGATATATGTCCACTCTAAATGACTTTCAGGGAACAAAGTATATCCAACTGCTTTTATGAAAATAAAACTGACTCGCCTGGTAATAAGCATCCCAAATGGTTGAGGAGGTAAGAGTGGTACCAGCAGAAACTTGACAGAATAAGAAAATTGTGTTGTGAGCAGGCACCCAGGTCATAGTGTGCCTAATTTCTAGTTTTATACTGGCTCTGAGTGGGCATTCTTGTGGCATTTTCATGATCAAACCTTTTGTAATTTTGGAGTTGTGTATTCTAATTTTATTATTATTAATAATAATAAATGTAGTAGTAGTAGCAGTAGTAGTAGTAGTAGCAGTAGTAGTAGTAGTAGTAGTAGTAGTAGTAATGGTAGTATTTTTTCTTCCAACTTAGTTGCCTAGACAGGCATAAGCACCTTTTATAACATAAATACCGTAAAAGGTATTGCTTACCTGGTCTGGTCCCTCAGCCACAGAATCCTGGCTACACAGAACCTATCAGTCATTGGCAACTTGATTCCAATATACATTTAACATATGACTCTGGAGGTTTTCCCTAATTTGAACCTTATAAAACGCAGAAAGGATCGAGCCACCATTAGCACATCCAGGGCCTGATTATGAATCACACAAAGGGCCCCTTTATTTATCATTTAGACAAGTGCTCCTTTCCCTTTGCTCTGGTAAACCAGGCCAGGTGAACAGGCCATGGCTCCTGGTTTGGTGCAAGGAAGGTAAGTTGAATTTCGGACCCACTTGCACCACATCTACCACATGCCTTTGTGTAGACCATAAACCGTACCATTGTATACAAGGACTCTTAAAAGGATGAACTGAGGTGTAATCCATGTTGTAGAATAGTAGTATACACTTCGTGTAATTACACATACTGAAAGACAAGACGTGTGTGTGTCTGTGGGTCAATTTGTGTGTCTTCGTCTATTTCTGTAGAGCTGTCTGCTATCAACCTTTCACCCTATCTTACGAAGAAGGTGGGAAACACCTCTAGAGATGTAGTTCTGGTAAATTCCTCAATCCTGATCTGTATCTCACCTGCATTGGCATGCTTTGTTGCTTTAATTGGGGCCTTTATTTCTACCCAGAGAAAGTCCTCTGACTCTTCAGTCACATTCTATGTAGAGTCTCTTTATCAATTTGAAATCTAGGCTTAACCACAGCACTTAAATTCATTAATTTCTTCAAAAAGCAAATGCTTTGTCCACATACTTACCTTTTGTGTCTTTGTGATGCTTTGACACTGTCTTCCCCCATGCCAGACCCATCCGATATCACCCATTGAGGTCGTGGGGATTGATATATTGCATCCAACTCCTTTTGACTAGTAAAGAGAGTTTTCAGCTTAAGTGGACTCTGAGGACAGCTTCTCACATTGTTAGGATGACACTGAATTCTATAGACCTTGTTTCTGGGTGTATTCTCTAAACACAAGATTCTTCCTCAAGCCATTTGAGAGTTTAGTGTATCAATATTCTACAAGTATTTGAAAGCTTGCTGTGTACCAAGTTTGGAGCTGGTGTCACTAATGTTTAACTTTCCCTGCCTGTCTTATATAGTTCCTCAGAACAGATAAACAGAGTGAAGGGAAGACATCACCTTAAAACTCAAGAAATCATATCACCAAGTCTGCCTCGATCTCAAAGTTAAAAAGTAAATTATGGACCGACCTTCCTTTTTTGCACAAATTTGTAATAATATAATGTTAAAAAATCATGACATCTAAGTATTATAATAATACTCATTGATCATTGTTAAATCAAATGGCTGTACAGCCAGTTACACTATGTCATTCTCTCTCTTTGTGTTTATATAGTTATTATGCCTATTTCAGTGCTTCATATTCATCTCGTAGTTTGCTTTGCTCTTCTGAGAACTGTAATATGTATTCCCTGTGCTGGGCTTTACATTTTTGATTGCAGCATGTTGATCAGTCACACCCAATAGGTGGGTAGGAACTTCCTTATGATTATTTTCCTCTTTATCTGATTTGTATTAGTTCTTCTCTTTCTTTTACATTGAGTAAGAGCTTTATTTTTATGTTTTGTTTTTGTATTTTTTTGATTTCTTCTTTAATGTTTTATAAGTTCTGTGTTCTAGTTCCTCAGTTTTCACGTTGTGTTTGGCTATTTTAAGTGTCTTATATTTTTTAATCTTTGCTTACATAAACAAAGATTCAGAAAGACTAAAAAAAATCAGAGTATAAAATGTTTTAAGAAGTAAACAATTTTGCCTATAGCCATGCCACCCTGAGCAAGCCCAATCCCGTCTGATCTTGGAAGCTAAGCAGGGTCGGGCCTAGTGAGTACTTGGATGGGAGACCACCTAGGAAGACCAGGTGCTGTAGGTGTAAAAAAAGATAGAAAAACAATTTCATAAATTTTTATATTTTATAAAAAATATAAAATGTTATATATATTTTTGTTTATACATTTATATTTATATTCTATACCTTTATATAGTATATTAAATTCAAAATATATAACAAGTATAATTTTACATATATAGATATTATAAGGATAACAAGGATGATTTTGCAAAGAGAAAGAAACAGTTTTCAGAAAATTGTATTGTTTTTGTAAATAGTCACTACCTACCTGCCATTTCAGTGGTAACTTTTACAAATTAATATTTATGGAATTCTTCTTGATCAAACTATCTTTACATATAAACTGTTGTTTAAGATCAGTTTTCCTTCTCTATTAAGAGATGGCAGGACAAGTTTAGAAATTAATGGAGGCTTCCTGGCCTTTGGTAATAATGTACTACTTAACATTGTACAAAATGATCATTTTCTTTTTCAAATCGAGTGAAGATTGGGAGAAAGTCCTCGATAATCTTGACCTATTGCAGTTTTAAATGTTTAGTCAGAGGATTTCCATTTCAATCAGGAAGGTAGAATGGAATAAAATTGAAAAGTAAGATGAATCATTTTTCTTCACTGGCTTTTATACATTAGAGCAGTGCTTTTAATTACTGTATGGCTGGTAAAGTACCATCTATGTCATGAATCAAGAGCGTTTTGAGCCCAGGAAAGGTGGCAGCTCTTACATTTGAACCTGGCATGGGATGAGTTCCAGTAGTTAATCAAAGGACATTTTTATCTAAGGATGAAGAATTTAACCTGTCTAGTTACATATATATGTAGAGGACAGATCTATATCATAGGAATCAAGATTATATTTGTTAGTCATGAGAGACAAAATGTGAATGGATATGTTTGTCAGTGGAGTATGTTTTGAGCGGTAGGCGACACATTAAACCTAGTGAGAACATTTAATTTAAACATTCTATTTTTACCATCTCAGTTCCTATTAATAAGAAATGCCACAGAGATGTTTACACTGCTTATAAATTAATTTCACACACAAGCCTGTAAGCTTTCAAATATGACACCCCTGTCTCAGAGAAGACAGTATTTGTGTGTGTTTTTATTTGTGTCATATGTCTGTGTTGTGTGCACAGGTAAGTCTGTGAGTATACACATATTCTTAATAATGCCAAATCCTCTATTTTCAGAGAAAAGTCTAGGGAAATTTAAAACCCCACATCAGTAGTTTTATTATTCTTTGTTTTCCTTTTCAGTTTGAGCTGTTGTTTTTCTATAGTTTTTATGGGCTGAATGTACCTCGAGGCATTTTCAGCAAAAGGATACCTTTTTCATTAAACAATCATATACAGTGCTTCTAGCTGAACAAGAGGTATATAAAAAAAATTGGATTATTAGTAAAATGCTCATTTTCTCCTTTTTATTTTAAAAGCTAGATGTAATTTCTAAAACAGTGGTGAGCATAATCACACTTTCAAGATACTTTGGACTGAGTATAGCTTTAAAGTGGAATGATAACTCTAGCAGAGTTTTACCTTTGTTTGAAATGAGAAAACCTACGGCAATCCCTCAGCTGATATTATTTGATTTATTCTTTATTTCTTTGTCTAGTGGGCAATGAGACTAGACTGAAGATAAAGTAGTTCAGAGACTGCTGTTGACACTGCATTTAACTGCATGGTGCTGCTTCCTCGCTCCTTGCGCTATTACTTTTCTTGGATTCCAGATATGCTGCAAGAGGAAAGTGTATCAGGTCCCTGTGCTATCATCTGATTAATAGCACTCAAACTTTAGCTGGCTCGATTTTCTTCTTTTCTTCTTTCTCTCTCTCTTTCTCCCCGACCTTCCTCTTTGAGGCAAAAGGAAGGAGTCGAAATAAAAGGAAAAGACAAAGGGGTATCACAGGTCTTCGTAACTTTTCCTAACAATAGCAAATTGTTTAGTCTTTTCTATGTCATCTTTTCTTAAAAATAAGAGGGAGGTAAAATGAGTACATACAAATAAGGCAAAAAAGAAAAGAGACCTTGACTTGTGTGCAGCTCAGAAAACTTTAGCTTGATAGTTAAGAACAGGGGCTGGAAAACTCTTTCAGTAAAGAGCCAGAGAGTGAAAACTTTAGGCCCTGGTTGTAGTGAGAAATTAGCCATAGACAATATGTATATGAGAGCTGTGTCGGTGTGCCCAATTTATGGAAAATTACATTTGAATTTTGTATACTCTCATTTACCATGAATCGATGTTATTCTTTAGATTTTTTGACCATTTAAAAATGTAAATATCATTCTTAGCTTGCAGGCCATAGGAAGCACTGGTGGGCCAGATTTGGCTCAGGAGCTATAATCTGCCAACCCTAGGATAAAAAACATGTGCTGCTCCTGAGGCAGTAATATCAATGGCAATACCTACCATTTATCGAGTACTTACTGTATGCAAAGCATTGTGCCAAGTACTTTATATGTCATCTTCCTTAATCTACAAGGCAGTTCCGTATTTGACATTATTAGCTCAATCCTTAGAATTTGATTTAGACTCAGACAGCTTAGGAAACTCCCAGTATCACTGTTGGTAAGTCAAGTCTCATATTCAGCACTTACCAGGCCATACGACCCTTGAAAAACCCTTTGCTTCCTTAAGTTTCCACCTCCTCATCAGTAAAATCTAAGTGCCATTCTTATTCTCATTGCCATGCAGTTGTTATGAGGCTTATGTAGTTGTGAAAGCTTGAAAGAGCTTTCAAAAATTTCAGAAAATTTTTGTTAACACTTTTGGACTAAAGTTTATTAAATTATTTTTCCCTTTAGCTCTGGAATCCTACATCCATTGGCAGTATTATTTTATTGGTAGAAAAAATGTTCCCCCAATTCCTGGGATTAGTTACAAGGCAGTTTGTCAACAAATGGAAGAATTGTAGTTTAAATTGATGATACAGTTGCTGAAGGGAGTTATTATAAAGGGGAGACAGCAGAGAATGGCACAGATCAAGAAAGAATTTTCTAGTCAGGGGAGAGATGAGCTAGTTTTTAATGAAAAACATGAACTGGACTTGGTCAAGGGGAATTCAAATATATTCAATAATTATAAAAATTTGTCAGTGTAAATTTCCAACATTTATATATGCAATCGAATTATTAATTCAGTGAACTTTTTGAAATTTACCAGAATTTGTGAAAGAAATCTCAAAAACAATGTTTTAGAAATCATAGATAAATTATGCAAAGACCAAAAACTGTAGTTTTGCCTAAATTTTCACAAAAGAGGAATATTTTGATTCTAGAAACTCTCTTCTCTGATCGATAAGCCTAGTTAAGATGACTAGCAGTATTCAACAATAGATTTTTAAGCAGCAGGTATATGAATCTTTAGAAAAGAAAATACTGGTATCTTGCTAAGGTTTTCTTTTTAAAAAAGACAGAAAAGAAATCACTTCAGGTCAAAATTATTTCTCTATTTTAAATTGGACTTTTAAAACATTGAATTACAAAAGTCATCACTGCTCTCCCTCCCACCCCCCACCTCCCTGGAATCCTTCATGCATTCTATAAATATTTGTTAAGGTCCTGCTCAGTTCTGGGAACTGTGCTAATTGCTTGGAATATATTGATAAGCAAAACTGACCAAGATCCCTGCCCTCATAGGGCTGATATCACTGTAGTAGTGGATCCCCAGCCTCTGAACTCTGCTCTGGGCTCCTGTTACCTTTGTTGCTAGTCATTGCCTGAGACACAGTGTACTCGATAGGACATTGCACATGGCACTATTACAAGAGTGAATGAGGAAGCAGATAATATTTCCATTTCCTGCCCTGTTCATTTAGATTTTTTACCATCCTCATAGACAGGCTTATCAGGCTTCACAGAAGTTTTAGTGTAACTGAAGATAAGTAGTGTATAGTATAGGAAAAATGTTAAAACAGTATACTAAATGTAACTATTGGCTACGTTGAAATGAAAAACACCCAGGGACCAGACCCTTTAATTGATTTCCCTACTCATTAGCTTTACTCCCTTGCCTCAGACCTCCAGGAGGACCAGTGCTTACTTATATGGCCTATGTATGAACAAAAAAGTGGCCCCTTCCTCTGGTTGATACTTTGAGTATTAGGAAGCAGAATGAGGGCTGGATTCAATGTTGCTTGCCCCTATCTCAGCTACCTTGTGTAGAACACAGCCTTCTCCACCCTCGATTGCTGACATGCCTTTCTCCAACAGTGCACATTTCCAAATACGTGTTAGACAATCTGAAATAGTGCTCTGGGATTCCAGCAGGACAGTCTGTAATAACTTTTGGGCAGACAGACTTTAAAAACCTGTCCAGGGCAGTTTGAGAAAACTATTGCACAAAAATGTGCATGTAGTTAACACTGTTGTACTTCCATGTATGTGGTTAAGATGGTAGATTGTACACTATGTGTTTTTCATCAAAATTTAAAAAAAACAAAAAAACAAAAAAACATTTGTCCAGGACAAGTGTGGATACAAGGTGAACCCTCTTTGGGTCCATCTGGAGAACTGTAGGCATTCTGTTTGTTCTCTCAGTTATGTTATTGATATCAATTGTTTTAGACATGTGCTGACTTTTCAGTGACAAAATATGATTATTATAGATAGTGCTGGCTCAACCTGTAAGAAAAAAGAGAAATTTGCTTTTAACTGCCCCCTTCTCCATCAATGTGCAGATAACATGCATTCCAGATATCTCTCGACACCCTAGCTAAACTTTAAAAACACTTAACTGTAAGGGTCTAATTACATTCTTAGACATTGATTATCACTTCCAAGCTATACAGGGGAATGGTGTAAGGTGGAGAGAAAACCTTTATTTAGTCCAGTCATGGAAGCATGGTATGTCATTTGTGACTGAATTCTCTACTAGTTAGTCTACTTTTGGAAACATCACTTACAGTAATTTTTTCTATAAGTTAAAAGGGATGTTGATCGACCAGCATGCATCCTTAGGTGGGCAAGCGTTTAGAGAAATATTACAAAAACCACAGTGGAGTTCTTCAGGCTGAGTGTTATTTAGTCTGAAGAAAGAAGACAAAGGAGACCCTTGCTAGCATCTGCACCTGTTTGAAGGACCGTCATGGAAAAGCAAGTCTTTTTTTGGATGGTAGATCTAGGACCAATGGATAGAAATATACATATGGTACAACAATATGTTTGTGAATACCAGAAGAAACATTTTTAAATCATTAAAGTCATCTCTATTTGTTTGTGAGCACAACAGGGGGGAAGAGAGAGTTACATAATAGACTACTATTTTGTTGTAAACCCTTTAGCACTATTTAAAAATTTTAACTATATAAATATTTTATTTTGATGAGAATAAACATTAGTGGAGGGTAAAACCTACAGCTGTAACTGCACTATAACTGCACACAAACTTCATTTCATTTCTTTAATATACTTTTTTATCTGATTCAAGCTGGTTTTGCCCAGATAATGGCATTGTGACTCATTTGCTTTTTCCACCCTTATCCTTCCTCCTTTGTATGCCTTTAATCATTAAGCCTTAGAACATAAGATTTACTGAGCCTTAGGTCATGAGGACAATAAGTTTTGGTTACACTAAAGATAACTTCTTAGCCTTAGATGTGTTTCAGTCCCAAACCCATTGAGGCCGAACAACCCCACTGGCCATGGGACCATATGGGATGGGGCCGTGGCTGATTCCAGAACTGGAAACAATGATCAATTACCTCATCCCCCTCTGATCACCCAATTGGTAGCACCCACACCCCAACTCCCTTAGTTTCCATGACGACTGATTTTTTCCTATATAATCTGTACTCCTGAGATGCTGGGACTGAGGGGGTGGGTGGGGGGGGCGGCGGTGAGGGTTGGGGTAGGTTGTTGAGAGCAATAGCTCCCCTGTGTCTCCTGGACTTGCAACTCTCTACAATAAACCTTACTTTCTTTGCTGTAAAACCTGCACATATCTCTTCTTTGACTCAGACGTGCACAGGCAGATGCAAGTGGAAGTTTTCTGCCAACTCTTTCACTCAGTTCTATTATGCTTCCTTCGGCTTTTGTCAGTGTAAAGAGATAGCGGAATATGTGGCGCTTCCCTTGGTACTGTCTTCCCAGCCAAATGTTGGCACCATTACCTTTGCATAGTGAGAAGTGTAGTTCAGGCTGATGATGAAGGCATGACTGTACCAGGCTAAGAGAAGCTACTAGCAGGATTCACAGGTGGCTGACAGCCAGACAAGATCATTGGTCTGGGATATATAAATAGCAATGGCTCATATTCTGTAATGTGTATTTATAAATATGACTGTCTCCAAGACTGAAATGATCATCATTGATCACATGATAGGAGAAAATTAAGAGTAAATGTAGTCAAAGTGACCACAAGGTCAAGGTAAAAGTGAGAGTTAGTGAGTCATTGAAGAGTCAGAATTTATGGCAAAGCAGGTATCTAGAGATAGCAATGGAAGCGGTGGGACTAACTTTAGAGATGGTATGGGACATAGAAGTGGCAAAACCTAGAGAGTAAATATTGCCTCAAGAACCCAATAGAACCTGCCTTGCATTCTAGAATACATGCACTGGTAGACCTGTGTCAGAAGTTCATTATCTGGCTGGAGACCAAAGTCTTCAGGGTTGGAATGGGATTTGGGTGCATCTGTGAAGTCCAGGGTGGATGTATGTATCCCCATTAGGGTTGAAGTGTGTATCCCTCTCCTAGGACTGAGGTCATCTGGAATCTCTTGAGGGTCATTTGGCATCATCATTGCATCTTCTGGATAATCATTGGGGTCAGGTTTGATGCTTAGAGATTAGTTTTGGCCACAAAAAAGAGAGAGATTGAGAGAGAGAGAGAGAGAGAGAAAGAGAGAGATATGCTTTAGTAATAACATCTCCCTTGCAGATAACGACACATTCTGGTTTATTCTCTGACACAATTTCTATTGTTTCTCAGATGAAGTTAACAAGTGCATTTTTTGAGGTATCTGACCCAGGTTCATGATAGCAGAATTATCTCCTTAATGGAAAAAAAAAAATAGAGGTTAGAGGATTCAGATTTAGTATACTGTGAGTATTCGAGAGACTTATATTCCTACCATAAAATTTGACACTATGAATAAATTAATTAGTAATGAATTGGTTCCTTAATTATGAAAGCTTCAGATTTCCTCTGAGTTAGGAAATTAATGGGGATAAAAAATGATGACTTCCCACTTTCTCCTGCTTTGGAATTCTTGCTGCCTTTATCCATAGTTTGATGTAAAAAGAGAATGCCTGTCATTCAGGTTGTGACTTAAGGATGAGGCCTCCCAGAAAGCATTGCACCTAAAAATTAGACCTCACTTCTACAGAAGATGTATTTCTTTCCCCTTGGACATTACTTTTGTTGCCTTCTCCATTGGTTCATAAAAGCACATCTGAAGCATAGCTATGATTGTTGTACTTTAAATGATTATATTGATGTATCAAAAGGTTTTTTTCTTTTTTTATCTGAAAATGTCCGATGTTGTCAATGAGAAAACTAGTAAATGAGCAAAACAATTTTAGGGGAACTTCTCCCTCCCCCCGCCACACACGCTTTTAACAATGTGCAAGACCTACAGAAGGAAAGGCCAAATAAATAGCCTATCTACATGTGTTTTATAATGAGAAAGTCATCTATGAATGAATGTGGGATTTAAGGGGCAAAATAAATACAGAATTTAACCTCTGATTTGTCCAGAAAAGTATGATTTATACCACACCATGCTTTCAGTCGGGGCCAAGATCTCAAGCATTAAGTTCAGTTTATATCTTTTTCATTCTGGTACTTTCTCCATTCTGTGTCTAGAGACTTCCGCTCTGCATTTGGGCTTCAGATTACATTTCCTGCCTGCTTTGCCTTACTACCTTATCAATTGCTTATGGAAAGAATAGCATTATCTATTCACAAACACATGTATTTACTCCCTAAATATTATGTAGCAAAATATTATTTATTCACAAACACATGTATTTACTCCCTAAATATTATGTAGCAAAATATTATTTATTCACAAACACATGTATTTACTCCCTAAATATTATCTGGCAAAATTGACTGCTAACAAAAAATATAAAAACCTAATACAGTAGTTCTTCTGTTGAATGTATTCAAATTTGGTACTCAAATCTTATAAATTCTCATTATTAGAAGAACATATGCTGTCACTATTGTATGTTCTAGGTTTCTAATTCATGTATTTGGATGGGAATGTGAAGCAATACCAACTTTATTGATGAAGTATTATGTAATATAATGGAAAACATTTTCTGTTTTTACAAGGACCCTATGTACACTGAAGATAGGCCGAAATTTAGCTAAATCAGAAAAAGAAAAGAAATGGAAATGGAGTGTTCATAATAATATTTCTTAATATTTCATCACCTTTCAGATGGACTTTCTGTAGTAATCTTTTGCATATGAATTTGATTCAGTTTTCTAAAATGTAAGTTACATAAACATTTAATAGGAGCACATATAGTCTTTTATTCATGCATTCAACTTATAGTTTTTGAATACCCACAATGAGCCATGTTCTTTGTGAGGCCTTGGGCATGTGGTAATGAGCAGCATAGGCATGGGCTCATCACAGATAAGAAGACAGAATATATTTAATATACTTACTAAGCCAAGTACTAAAAGGGACAGCCAAATGTGTGAGTGAGTGGGATGGGCTGAGTTTTATTGTCTGAGGTGAAAGCCTTAGTTGATTTAGTTAGAGGGTGGGAGTGTGAGATATAGGGATCATCACACTCTCAGAGATGTGCAGGGGCAGGGAGTGTTGACTAAGCATCTGGAGTGGTTAATAATTAGAATATAGAAGTTTTCTGCAGTTATTCTGATTAACTGTTATCACCATGGAGTGGTACCTACGGATCTCACAGAATCTCCAATCCCTAAGATCATCTAAGCTAACTCCCAGTCTTCCCTGACCATTCATCTAAATGAGCCCACCTCTTTTCCATGCTGTCTAAGCATGCTGTCCATTTCCTTTATTTCACTAGTTGAGATTTGTATTATATGTTCATTACATTTACTTCTTTAATGTTTTCCTTCCCCATGACTAGATTCTAATACCATGAGGATAGGGGCAAGGTCTGTTTCGTTCACCTGGGTGTACCCATTGCTCAGAATTCCGAATATCACATAGATATTCAACAAATATTTGTGAGGCTGAAAAATGAGTTGTAAAATTTAAACATCCAGTGTTTGGCTGATTTTGATTATGTCGGTGAGAGTAATGTTATTTTCCATTGTGGTGCTGCTTTTTTCTCTATGAATTTTAACATTTCTACAAAACTGAGCTGCCTTTTATTTTTATTTTGAAAAAGGAGATTACATATTAATATAAAGGGAAAAAAAGTTAAGTAAATATGACAAATTAAGATATTATAACATTTATAAAAGTCTTTAAAAAGTTTCCTTTGATATTTCCATAAGAAAAATTTTCTGCTAAACAGACAGGTAGAGTTAGCTGAGTGCCTTTCCCACTTCCTGAAGACACACGGTTCTTCGTCTCACTTGCTCCTTCACAAGTCCTATTGGTTTTATAAATATTGAATTTTTAAAAATTGGATTTAGAGCAGGGCTCTCTTGAAACCCTGCTGCTGTTTTTGGCAATACTTTCTCCTCTCTTGTCCTGTGAAGAGAATCTTTTCAGTTGCATTGTTTATCAAAAGTTATTTCTAAATATAGATTCCTTTTTCCCCACTGGCATCAGTGAGGCTGATGAGAGTTAAAACTGGTGTGATGCATTGTGAGAACAGAAAATGAACTGGGGGAGAAAATGTTTTATATACAAGGTTAAAATGTTAATATCTTACTCATTGTTTGAATGATTTTATGATCGAAACATATGTAAATGTTGCCTGTTAAATGAACTTTCAACATCGGCTATGTAGATCGTGCAAATAGTTCCCAGAACACTACTGTGTCACTCAGTAAAAGGCTACTTCTTTATGAGCTTCACCTGGATGTACCCTGGTCCTGTGCAGAAGTCTATGTTCATTTATAATGGGGAGATAGCTGGACTGGTTGAAAGGGGAATGTGTACCAGAATTGCAGGCTGTCCAGTTTCCAGGTCAGTCATAATAGGAGCAGCAAGTATTCCTGGAGCATAATCCTTATCTTATGTGTTGTGAAACTTGAGTCTTACTGCTAATACACGTGGCACTTTGTGTCTAGGAGATGCATACATGTAAGCCCTCGTATTTTCCACCCTCTGCTATACTGGTTCAATTTTTAGGACTGATCTTTTGATTCATTTCCCTTGCCTCTTTTCTATTGTTGCCAAAAGTCCTCTGTATTAAAGCCCAGGGGTATGGGGCCTGAATCCCTGATGAGCTCCTGGCTCTGTTATCTCCTGGCTGGCTTAGAAAGCCTGAATCCTGCCCCCAGATCCCTCAGCTACCGCCTAGATCATGCCTCGAATGGGAAGATTGCTCTGACCCATCATGATATCAGCACTAACTGCTTAGCTTAGAGCATCAGCAGTAGCCAGGAATCCTTAACTACCATCTCTACTCTGGTTTTCTCCACTGCATGGTACAGATGTTCGTACTTGTGAAGCTTGTGTCACCAGCTTTACATGGAGCATCTTTCCAGCTGGCTTTTGTGGTTCTCTCATTCATTCTTTTCTCAATTAACTCTGGATCCTATTTAGTGTACCTGCTCATATTATCACAAGTGACACATCTTAAGAGAAAAAGGCATAGAAGGGGAGGCTAGGGATCCTAATATTTGTGTTAGATTTGGTGATCTATGAATCCCAGGAGATGTGCCCCTTTGCTTTCCCGCTTTAGTTAGTGGCTCCTCTAGAAACCTTTATAAGAACACAGAGAACATCTGCTGTCCTGTGCATTTTCTGTGTGTCTATTTCTAGGTGTTAAGGGCATGAACTAGACTCTATTGTTTACTGAAGATATTCATGTTTTATACCAGCATCATTTCAAAGAAATAATGAGTTAGCCATGTGTGAATAACTTGTCTGTGCACCACACCTACTCTGTGGTACCAACTCCCCGGTCATTGTGCGGCCTTGACTATTTGGATTTCCCTGCTACATGGCACAGATTAATAGCACATCACAGCTTCAAGGGATTATAGAAAAAACCTTAGTCCAACACTCTGTCTCATTGCATACATTTCACATTTTACAGTATTTAGGCCCAGAGAGTGAGCTGCATAGTGTTTCAGTGTAATTAGAAGTTGTGATTCTACTTCCATGATAATGCTTGTCTTTCATACTTAGCATGCCATCCTGCTCACTTTATCTGAATTTTATTTGAGTGAGTTTATATGGTAAAGCAAAATAGCACCATCCAAATTGTCAAAATCCATCTTGCTACTCAGGCATAAAATAAGAGATGATCAGGCTAGGATGATTAGAGAGAGGCAGGTCTGGCTGCAAACCCTGGCTGTGCTACTGACTTCTGTGTGACTTTAAGGCCATCTGATGTTACTCCTTGCTGGCATAAGATTGATACCATTATTCAATATAGTTGTGCAGATTGAGAGAAAGTACTGAAGGTACCCAACAAACAAGCTTTTACAAAGCAAGTGCTCCAAGAATGTACTTTCCTTTCCTTAGTGGCAGAAGGGCCAGTTGATAAAAATTCCTTTATATTCTTCTAATATCTTGATACTAGTAATAGATAACATAAAACTTGGATAAGTTCTGAGAGTTTCTCCTATCATCTCATAGGTATACTTACACAGGAATCTCAGAAAATATAATCATTTAATTACTATAAGAGACTACCTCCTGTCATCTCTTTTGTTCATTATTCTTCACTTTTTAAAAAAAGAATTGTCAACGCATGTGTTGTGAAACAATGCCTTGGAGATTCTCTCCTATTCTTTCTTACAAAATCTCTATGATACATTGATTTACCAGATATCATTTATAGCCCCCTCTTTCTTCTGAGTTGCCTGGGAGATGGCGCTGTCAGTCCAAGAGAAAGGAGTTAAAATACAGTGAATGAATGATGAGAGGCCATTGATGATGCATGTGAATCCAACGACCTGGGCATATCTCCATGTGCCAGGTGATCCATGGCTCTGCAGGTGTCCAAGTACAAGGGTGTGAGATTGTGCTTATCTGGACTTAGGCGATAGACCACATAAAATTCAGTCAGCAGTTGGCAGTTAGAATACAGATGTTCCTCTTATGATGGGGTTGTGTCCTTAATAAATTCATCATAAGTTAAAAATATTGTAATTCAAAAATGCATTTAATACACCTAACCTACGGAACGTCATAGCTTAGCCTAGCCTGCCTGAAAGTGCTGGGAACACTTATATTAGCCTAAACTTGGGCAGTTATCTTGAGTTTCATCTCAGGAGTAAGTGCTTTCCTCTTCTTCTCACCAGAAGCTGGGCACAAAAATGGGCATTTTATAGATGTGATGGGATGTGAAAAAAACAAAACACAGCATCCAAGAAATGCTGTCAGCACAGTATACTGTAGGGCAGTGGTCCCCAACCTTTTTGGCACCAGGGACTGGTGCTCCTATAGGAATCTAGTGCTCGATGGTCTGAGGTGGAGCTGGGTGGTGATGCTAGCGCTGGGGAGTAGCTGCAAATACAGATGAAGCTTTGCTGACTCACCTGCTGCTCACCTCCTGCTGTGTGACCCAAATCATGGACCAACACAGGTCTGTGGCCTGGGGGGTTGGGAGACTCCTGCTTAGAAAGTTGGTTGTTTGTTTACTCTTGTGATCACATGATTGGGAACTGTGTGTTATACCCACTGCCTAGTTTATACACACACTATTCAGAAGCATATAAACAGTACTTTGAGGGACCCAAAAATGGACTTGGATTTGTTGTGTGATTTAAAGTTTAACTTTTGGGGCATCCTTAATATCTATAGGTAGGGAAAGAAGAAGGATGAGAAAGGGAAGAATGTTTTAACCTTCTCCATCTTAAGTTTTATAACTCTGAGAGGTTTCTACTCAGTTGATTTAAATGATTTTAATGCTAATGAGGACAGTCTTTCAGACTTGGTCCCTAGGACAAGTAAATATTGATTTTTCTTAAGAGTGAGTCAAGCAAAAGAAGATACATCTTATCCCTTGCTGAGAAAAAAACAAACAAAAAAAAATTTGAGAGCAGTAAACATGTAGTGTTTTATATTTTTTATACATGAAGTACATTTTATTACTCTTATTCCTTATGCTAATATTGTTAAGGTAATATGAAAAAAAATTAAAAGATGGTAGTTAAATCAAGAAGAAAAACATATATGACTTCAGACCAATATTATGTTTTAAGTTTGTAATTGTGAGTTTAAAAAATCCTTGGCTAAAAATGATGAGTCAATTTTAAATAGTCTAATTAGGCAATCAGTTGTGTTGCTTATCTGCATTCACAATGAGCAAATAGAAAACCGGAAGTGAGCACATCTTGCTTAATTAGTCTAATTAAACACCTGCCTAAAACTTCCTGGCTCAGCAAAGCCCTGGCTTCTCAAAATCACTAGCATATTGCTAAAAATATAATTGTTTTTGAAATATAAGTATTTAATTTTAAATACTGTTGAACTATCCTCCACACTGTGTTAAAAAGTAAAGAAAATGCATATGAATTATGCATTGCTTGTAACAAAAGACAGCAATTTAGTTCATTTAATGATACTATACAGGTATATTCAGTTTAGAAGTATATAAAAACATTATTATTAAAAATAAGGTGCACATCTAAAGATAATTATGAGGATTTTCATAAAATACTTGGGTAAAATAATGGCATGGCCCCCCAGGTATCAGCAGGGCTCCCCATGAACCTTACAACTTCAGATATGCTACCCAGATTACTTTAGAATATCCCAAAAAAGAGATTTCTGATATTTCTTTGCTAACTTCTTTAGATTCTGACAACAGAAAATTCATTGTTAAATTAATACCCATTTATTGAGTCTGCCTCAGTTGTCACAGACAGTAGACTTCAGATATTTGTATATTAAAACTTACCATCATGAACTACAAGTCAAGAACTTTATTCTATTAGCATATAGAATATAAGAGTTTAACTTAGAGATAATTTTTAGTTGAGAGCTGAAAAAATGAGGCCCAGAGAGATTAAATGACCCCGATATTACACATCTACTTAAGTAGCTGGTCTGAGGCTCAAGTTCAAGTCAGTACTCTGACCTTGTGCTCAGGGCTCTTTTCGCTCACAGTCATGTTCAATTATTTTTGGGAGCATCTCCTTTGTTACAGAGATAAGTGCCTTAAGTAAGCTGTCATATTTAAACTTCACAACATCCGTATGAGGTGCATATTATTACCCTCATTTTTGAAAATAGGAAGCAATCTTGGATTCAGTAATTTCTTACCCAGATAAGAAATGGTAGTCTCCAAAGCCTGTACTCTTTCCACTACCCTGTGCCACTGCCTTTTACTGACATTTCCCTTTGCAGCTTTGCTTGAGTACTGATCATCTAGACTCCTTTCTGCAATTTCAAAACTGCTAATGGTTTGTAAAGAAAATGATGTCCTGTATGAGAAAATGAGCTGCTTTCATTTTTGAGAATTGTCCAAAGAAAGGTCCACAAGGAGAGCCTTGACAAGATAATTGCAACCTGCTCATTTTCGCCTTTATTTCATTAATAGTTTCCTAGAACCTTGAAGGCTTTGTGAAGTGATGCTTAAGGGTTGCGGCTAGACAATATGGCAGTGCATTCAAGTGGAAGGTTGGCATTCTATCCAGAAAGGGATGACCCCACAGTACACTGTCAATGTGGTGTTATTTCAAGTAATTGGCCTTTTATCAGCAGTTTGTAGTTTAATGGGAGAATAATGTTTACTTTCATATCAAAATCAGAAAATGTCAATAGATGATGTGAATTTTTCCTTTGAAAAACAAAGGAATGTTTTAGAAAGCAGTATGTTGTGCATGCAGTAATGAAATTGTGTATCCACATCAGTTTTTAGCTGTAAAATACAATTGATTTGGTTTTAGAAATTTATATTGTATATGCAGTGAGGCAAATATGAGTTGAGTGTTATCTTAGGGGAATAAACTGGTTTTGTCAGACAAATTAAAACCCGAAATTTTCTTCTTCAATAGGCTTATGACTTCTGATAGGCAAATTTCTTAGATTCAATGTCTCTATCTGAGTAATAGGGATAATACTTTCATTTCATCATGCTCACATACGTGTGCTAAGTTTGAAGTAAGAACAAGCTGGGCATATCCAGGGAGCACTTATTATTTTATATTTGATGATGGAAAGAACAAGGTTGCATTATTAATCATGACTTATTTTGGTTCTAGAGTAGAAACTAATTAACAACAGAAAAAATGACGATTTAGTAGGATTATTTTGCTTTTGGTTTTGGGGAAAAATTGTTTTTAAAGACGCTGGGTGGCGGGAACAGTTTTTTTCTAGACTTAGTAAATTTTGGATTAAATGTATTCCCCTGTGGCTTCTAAGTATCATTCCGTTGTTGTGAGACTGTTGATTCTGTTTCCAGAAATGCTAATGGCTTAAATAGTTTTTCATTTTAGTATTAATTCCAGCTATTATATTTTTAAGTATACCAAGAATCTAAAGCTTCTTATTAGTACTTTCAAAAGGTGACTTGAAATTTACATTTAAAACATATTATAATTACCTGGATCTGGAATTTGACACAGTGCTTTAAAAATATGTTATCAGACAAAATCATAAAAGTCAAGGTAGCATGGTAGAAATTCTAGCCTATATTTTCTGTTCTGTTTGCATGCATGTGTATATGTGTGTGTCTGTGTACACACAGACAAACACAAGGAGAGGGGTGGCTTTTAGTAACTACTACAAAAAGTTTGGGAAAATGAACAAATCATTTTTTAGTTCATAATATGAGGTTCGTATCCCTTTGGAGAAATTTATTTAAATACATTTAAGATGTTAGGTAAGAATAACAAAATTAATGTCATGCATTATTGTTTCTGAATAGCCTAATCATTTGATTCTCTTCTGGGTTTTGTTTGTTTGTTTAACATTAACATGATTTATGCTAAAATCTCCTGGTCCACATTAGAATTTGAGTTTTTCATTTTTTTTGGTTACTTCAAGATTTCTTTGTTTTGGCATTTGTTACTTTCGAAAGTTGCCTGTACCCAGTATACTTAATAATAACACATATTAACTTTAGCAAATAAAATAATAGGGCACGGTGATAAAGGAATTTATGTTGCAACTATCATTTCATTGATGCTCTTAGATTTGCTTGTTAGAAGTGTCTTCAGGAGCCTTCTTATCTCTCGTTATTTCCATTGTTTGCTGGATGTGGTTGATCTGTTTCTGAATAACTTTTCCTGATTCTTCAAACTGATTAATGTGTTTTGCTGTACCCAGTACTCAAGTGATTGCTACTCCCCAAAACACCATAATGCAGGTTTCAGTGGCAACGGGAGGTCTAAAAGCTTGTGTCTAACCACAAGACCTGTCTGTGCTGGAGTGTTGTCTGTTAAGTTATACTTTGGGTTTTACTTACCATTTTGGTTGAAAGAAAAGGGAAAAAGATAATTTAAGATGCTCATGCATGCGTGTGTATGTGTGTGTGTGTGTGTATGTATTTAGTGTGTGATTTATTTTTCTAAATAAGTGTACATTCCTGAACTAATATATCACATACATTATATGATATATATACTTTGTGGAGAAAAGGGGACACTTGTACATTGTTGTTGGGAATGTAAACTGGTGTAACCACTATGAAAACAGTATGGAGGTTCCTCAAAAAATTAAAAATAGATCTGCTATATGATTCAGCAATTCCACTTCTGGCTGTTTGTCTGAAGGACATGAAAACACTAATTTGAAAAGGTATCTGCACCCACGTGTTCATCGCAGCATTATTTACGATAGCCAAAACATGGGGGAAAAAAAACTTAAGCATCCATAGATGGATGAATAGATAAAGAAAATGTGAACTATATATTCTTTACCCATAAAAATGAATGAAATCTTGCTATTTAAGACAACATGAATGGAACTTGAGGGTGTTATGCTAAGGGAAATAAGTCAGAAAGAGAATGATATGATCTCACTTACATGTGGAATCTCCCCCCAAAATGAACTTCTAAACACAGAGAACAGATTGGTGGTTGCCACTAGGGGATGGGGGTGATGGGCAAAATGGGTGAAGGTGGTCAAATGGTACAGACTTCCAGTTATAAAATAAATATCATGAGGATGTAAAGTATAGCATGGTGACTATAGTTAATAATACTGTATTATATATTTGAAAGTTGCTTAGACAGTAAATCTTAAAAGTTCTCATCAAGATAAAGTCTTAACTATGGATATTGATAGACTAGACTTACTGTGGTGATCATTTATCAACATATACATAAATCAAATAATTGTCTACCTGAAATTAATATGATATATGTCAATTATATATCAATAATAATACATTTAAAAATAATGATATAAACTTTTAAAAATATTTTATTCTTGACTATAAATAATACAGTGATGTAGTTAACATTCACTGTTGAAACAAATAAACTCCAAAATTTCAGAGGCTTGACATAATAGAAGTTTTCTTCTGATTATATAATATCAGAAAGGATCTTTCTAATAAATGTGTCACTCTCTCTTATGGTAAAATTAAGGGACTTCAGCTCCTTCCAACTTATGGCTTTATTATCTTCAGCATCTGGTTTTCAAATTTG
This sequence comes from Pteropus medius, assembly GCF_902729225.1. NCBI lineage: Eukaryota > Metazoa > Chordata > Mammalia > Chiroptera > Pteropodidae > Pteropus > Pteropus medius. The sequence goes on from NW_024354499.1 coordinate 10,225,972, forward strand.
CCAACTTGGGAACAAAAACATAGAGAAGGATTTTAATGGACCAGGTTGCGTAGAACATACATCACCGATGCTCACATTCTATTGCCTAGAATTCAGTCAGTTAATTCAGTCTTGTCTTGTGACCAGAGGAAAAAGAAGCATTTGATAGCACTAGAAAATCTCCTCTATTGACAATAGTAAAAATAATAAATAAAATAATAAAAATAAACTTATTTTTTATTAAAAACAAATATATAATATGCAACTAAAATAGCTAAATTTTCTGCATGCGTAAATTTTTGAAGTTTTGCAAATCATAGTTGTTTCAGGGCAGCATTAGGTAATACCTCAAGGAAAGTGGGAGGAGAATCACTGTTGGTAATAATGGATTTAAATATATATTACATCTTCTCTGCTGTGATTAAATTGTCTTTTTTTTTTTATCCTTATAATGTAGCTGACAAAGAGCTTGTGTTAGGAGTAGGAGGAGGGTCAGCTCTGCATTTTCTTATCCTTCACTTGTGTTTGCATTTTTAGTGCTGTCTTCAAGCTTTAGTTTCTTTGCATGATTCTTTTTAAGCTTCTGTTCTATTTTCTGAGTGTGTGTGCATGTGTTTGTGCGCGTGTGTGTGTGTGCGCGCGCGCGCATTCTCTTGAAAATCAGTTAATCCTTAAATCCACATAACTGGATCTTCATTAAAGTGTAGGGCCATCACTGCCAATTTCTTGGATTTGTGTCACACATCCCCTTCCCTGGCCCTTTCGTCAAGATAACCTATTTGTCATATGTGGCTCAAGACCATGTGATGTCGGGATAGGGTGGTGTGGCCAGTGTAAACGTCAGTCTGGCTATAATTTCTTTTTTTAAATTATTTTTAGAAAAAAACCAGTGTAGAATCCTGGTATTTTTTCTCCATCCCACCAATTGTCCATTACCCCCTGCAGAGTGTGTGTATTGGAGTACACCAACTTTAAAGAAGGAAAATGTCAAAGCAAGTGCCCTTGCCAAAGACTGCTGTAAAAAGATTTGATGAGTTAGGGCACAATGGAAGTTTGGGCCAACTGAATCCTGTAGCTAATATAGTGTTAATTGAAAAAAAATTTTTTTTTTAAATTCCTTTACGCAAAGTAAATGCTGTTTATCTTAGACAAGCTTTAGGATAGTAGTGAATCTTGACTGTACTCCCTGGAGGTTGAGGAATGGAGAGCTTCTATGCCACTCCTTTCATATGAAACAGCGTGCCTTAATAGAGAGTGGAGAAAATGTTAGATTAATATCTTCTAAAGAAAATTGAGTTTCTTCTGAAGAACATACACCTAATGAGAAGTCCACGCTATTTCATCTTGGCTCTAGGGGCTGTTGGGATACTTCCTAGGAAATAAGTTTGAATCACTTTTCACCTACAAGATGAATGGATGATCCACTGCCCAATTGTTCTTTTCCATAAATTGTAGCCACCAAAAGTTTAACTTAAAAAAAAAATTAATATAGGTATAATTGGTTACTTTCTGGCTATAAAAATACCTAAATACCCAGTCATAGCATGTTTATTTTGGGGATAATTTCTGAAATCTACTTTTTGGTGTTATATTCTTTCAGATAAAGTATTTAGGCAATGAATACCAAAGCAACCAAGTGAGAAGGCTCGATTTGTGACCTTATTCAAAAGTTGAAGGTGCATCAACAAAAAATAATAACTTAAATGGAATAGGTTTTCTTTATAGCAATAAGCAACTAGAAGAATTCAAAGCTGTTTTAGATTAAATAATAAAATTTTATCTTCAGGCTTAAGAGTTCTTGCTTCCAGGTCTCAGTATCAGTGAACATGCATCTGAATTTTACACTGTCAGTAGCAGATAACAGGGAGGAAATTTCAAAGAGGCAGAATAATTCTCTCTTTTATCCCTTTATAAATTATTAATGCATCATTAAAAGATCATAATTTCAGAGTCTGACTTTTGAAGCTGTGGAAGCATCAATAACTATGTTTCTTACAATTTATTTCTTTTTGTCTGAAATGGGGAGTGGAGTTGTGTTTGCAGGGAAGACCAGTGCAACAAGAAATTCTAGTGCACTACTTCCTATGCCATGGAGGTCTTACTTTAGGTATTAGTGAGGCTACAGTAAGTCTGTATTATCACCATTGTTTGCTCCAGACCTAGTTTACTTTCTAGTCTCTCTCTCTCTCTTCAATGTGCACGACATACAAACACCTTAAAAACCATGGAGATTCTGTGCTAGGAAATAATTTCTAATAGAACATAAAACAAGATGAGCATATATATTTTCATATATTTTATAAAGAAAAGCACTTGCTATATTAGTGCTTACTGTATGATTGCTAAGTGAATAAATCAGGTTATCAAGGAATAATTCAAGGAAAAATTCATTTTGACTTATTATTTGGCAGTTGATTGAAAAAAAATTTGTTTTGTTTTGTTTTTTTACCTTGACCGTTCTTAAAACTGAAGGTTTCTTCTAAAGGCTTCATGTTATCAAGTGTATTACCATCTGAAGGTTTAACTCTCTTCTAAGCTAGACCAGTATTCTTTCTTTCTTTCTTTTTCTTTTTCTTTTTTTTTTTTGAGGAATTTTTCATTTATTTTCATTTGCTCCTGGAATAAATAACTTGTTTTTGACCATTTTGTTTTCAAATATTCACCCACAAAGCTCTTGCTTTTTCTTAGGCTACACAATAATCAAAGCCCTGTCTTATGTTAGCTGAGTAGTTAATGATGAATGGAATACTTCAGAGTGATATCAACAGTAGGACTCTCAAAGACTTAGTACTCACACCTACAAAGTGCGTGAATCTAGCAAAACAGTGCCCGAGTTAATCATTTTTGTTTTCAGCTCCTGGTTCTCTTTTATTGGTCTTCTGGAGAGCTCAAATAATTGCTTGCTTCACAGTTTTCACATTGGAATGCTCTCATTTTTCTAAGTTCCTTGCAATTGCTTTATAGAGAAGATGCCTTCCAACCAAGAGTCAGTGGATCAATTCATCAGCAAGTTCTTTTAGAGGATAAGTCACGGCACTAAAATAGAGGAAGAACTTACCTGTTAGAAATAATGGCTTTATCTCTCTTTCTTTTGCTTCAACTGGACTGCTGTTTCTGAAAGTAAAGTTCATAATCCATATATATCACAATTTCATGTTATGAATACAGAAAGTCCTAACCCAGACTTATCTGAGCAGAACACTATAAGTTCTGGAAATTTGCTTCCTAACAGGCGTCTAGGTGATTCTTAGGCATGATGAATTCTGATGATCATTATCCTATAATTCAGCGCTTCTCTTATTTTAATGTGCATTTGAATTATTTCGGGATCTTGTTAAAATATAGATTTTCTTTTAGTGGATCTGGAGTGGAGCCTGAGATTCTACGTTTCTAACAAGCCCCAGGTGACAGTAATGTCTCTAGAACTCACTTTCAATTGACTCCCCTGTAGGTGAAGTATAGACAGACGACTGTTGCTGACTCTGGGTAGATGTGACAGAGTTTCTAAGACGAAGTGCCTCGGTGCCCTCAGTGATGCTTATTGTTTGGGAAAAAGAAGTTTTCTATGTCTATTGAGATCTTAGAAACAAAGAACTGATCAAGTAGAAGAATCATGGACAGAAAAATTGTATTATAATAAAACATATTGTAAGAAAAATTAAAAAAAGGAAAGGTATTGGGCACTGTCTGACTGCTGATGTGCAGGAATGAGGGGTCTATACTTATGACATTAAATAATGAGCAGGCTATACCAGCCTGGGTCTCACAGTTTTATACTCAGTTCACACCATCAACATATCTGAAAACAAGGGTGCGCATCCTCTGGCTATGGCTGAGGTTTTTCATTGGCCAGGGTTCATTGGGACCATCATTATGTTAAGATCTTAGGACCTTTGGCCACTTATCCTCTTATCTATGAGATGTAAGACTTCTTCTTTTCTTTGATGAGAGGCAGAAATATTGAGGAAATGTTTGAAGTGGGGCAGGAGAAAAGTCAAGTATCTTTCTAAGCTGAGGTCGAGGAGCCTACAAAGAAGGGAAGATTAAGAGAGCATTTGGCAGAGCTCTCCTGGTGAGTGATCAGATTAATTAAAGGAGTGGTGGTAACAGCATGCCTTTTCCTGGCATAGGAGGGAGGAAAGCAAAGATGAGTACAGAGTGAAGTAAGTTTGATGGTAGGTAAAGCCCTTTTTTAAAACTACAGAAGTTTGGAGAAGGAAAAGATTACTGCTAAGAAAATTAACCAGGAGATGTTTCCAGGAGGAACGATAATTGAGTCAATAGCACTAAATGTAGCAGAGTGGTATGATAAGATAGAACTAATTTGATTTGGCAACTTATTAAGTGCTTTAGTGAGAAATCAGTTTAAGAGGACTCTGCTACAGGAGATGTGGAGAGAAAGCAAGATTTAGCAGGCTGTGAAGTGAATGGAAAGAGAAAATGGACACTTTAATGTATGCTTCCCTTTTAAAAAAATTGGCAGTGACTAATGAAATCTAAACTCCTTAGCTTAGCTTTCAAAGCCTCTTAAAATTTTGTTCCATCACATCTGTCTAACCTTGCTTCCTGTATCATTCATGTATGGCCTTCTTCTCAAGTAAGACCAGTCTCTTTACTGCTGTTGAAAATGTAGTGTCCATTTCTACATGTCAATATTCATGTTACTGCTAGTCTGTGTACAGGCTGGAGCTTGTTTTTTTTTCTTTCTTTCTTTTTACACTGTACAAAAGATGTGCTCCCAGATTATTAGAGAGGAAAGGAGGATGTGTGGATCTTGAATGACTCTTGCCTTGGGTGAAAGTTGATGTGGGGGTTAGAGGGAGTGCCTGGCTGCAGTAGAAGGAGGTTTCAACAAAATATCAATCTTTTAAACACTGCCAAGACTAGACGCTTAAAAGTCTGTAAGTAATATCTGGATATCAAACATTACACACAGATACCTGTTGCCTCCAGAGGTCATTGGTATGTCTCTGTATTATTTATATCATCTTTTATGTTCATTAAATTTTTTATCATTTTCTCCATACAAAATTCTATATTTTGTGCTATGGTTGTTTCTGATAATATCAATTGATGGTTATTGTGAATATGATATTTAAAACTAGTTTTTTTCATGCTTACTGATGTTCTGTTAGATTTTTATTGTTTATCTGGTATGTAGCCACCTTGTTCTTCACTCTTATAGTAGTTCTAATAGTTTGCCTTTTAATTCTTTTGCATTTCCTTGAAAGAATCATATTCTCAATAAGTAATGACATAATTTCGTGTCTGCCTTTGTAATATTTATCTCTTCTTTCTTTTTCTTATCTATAATAGTCCCTACTTATTCAAAGGGGGCATGTTCCAAGACTCCCAGTGGATGCCTGAAAACTTGGATAGTAACAAACCCTATATATATTACGTTTTTTTCCTATGTATACATACCTGTGATAAAGTTTAATTTATATATTAGGCACAGTAATACCAATAACTAATAATAAAATAGAACAGTTATAACAATATATTGTAGTAACAGTTATGTGAATGTGACATTAAGTAAAATAGAAGTGCTAAATATCACTACAACAGCAATCATATTATCATATATATCAATGAACACATTGTGCATTTTAAATGTATACAACATTATATGTCAAACATATTCAATAAAAAATAAAAAGAAAAAGAAGATTTTTGAGATGTTTGCTGTGTTTACTTGGAGGGTTTACGTGCCTGTTTCCAGGTGTTGGCTGGTTAGGTAGTTGAGGTTCCTGGCAGAGTGCCGTGTTAATGTGTCAGAGTAAATCCTCATTACAGAGAACATACTTGCACCTCTGAAAAGTGACTTTTGTGACAGGCTCCTTTCTGCTGACAGTTGCCTCTTTGTGGGTGGAAGTGAAAAAACTGTAATGTGTTCCTGACTGCATACACATTTTGCAGCTAACCACCATTATCCTACATTCTCATTCTCAGTGATTTTACCTTTCTTTTTTTGTATATGTAGTGTTTGTACTTAAATGACCTTATAGAGTCCTTTAATTCACTGCATGTGATTAGCAATCAAAAAAATGCTGAATATAATGGCTCCCAACACCGCATTAACTACTTCTTAAGTATCCGTTCTACCTGTATTCATTATCTTACTTCACCTTTGTTCAATAGGTTCTACTTTTGGTGTGATCTCATGCTCCATAAACTGACTGAACATTAATTGTGACTTCGACTAATCACTTTGCTTGCTCTCGATTTGGAGTAAACAGCAGAAACTACAGCATTTGGAACTTTTCTATGGACTAGCTTTCTTGATAACCTCCAGTAAGATCTGTGTGCTAAACAGGACAAATAAACCATAGCGCCCATATGCATATGAACATGATAAAAAAACACAGGGGTGATGATGACTAGCAACTTTTGCTGAACAGAATGTGGAAACGTTGTATTTATTTCTCTCCCAAGCTTCTTTCTTACTGAGAGAAAATAAGTTTCAGAATTCTATAGGCGGTAACAAGTTGTTTAAAAGATAAAAAAAGCTTTGTTAGAAAATTAAATAGCTCTAGATATAGTGCTAAAAGAAGTTTGGCAATTGAGATATGTATCCAAATTATGATACCCAGAAAAGGAGTGATCATGCAAATCTGATTTTCAATTCTGGAAATTTTAGCTGGTTAACCAAATGTTGCGACTGAATCATTCAGTCTCCTCAGATTAAATTTATTGTTTTGTTTTTAGAAGATGAGATCAGAAATAGCAAAAATCTTTAAAAGTCCTTGGTAAGTGACATGTACGTAATGAGTATTGATGGCCCACTCTTTACTAATGGCTCATTCACTTCCGCCCTGACTTTCAGGCTCAGGACTGGATATTGGTTCTCCTAACTCAGTGCTCAGAGGCAATTTACATTTTGTATTATTTTCTTTCCTCCCTGAAACTAGTTACTTCAAAGAGCATAGTATTTGTCAGTCCATGAAAGCACAACCTCCGGTGAACTAGAAACTGAGCTACTGTCAAGCCTGCTCTTTCTACTTATTCACATACTTGTATTTTTCTACCTGAAATAAATGCCTGTTTATTTATATGTTAACCCATACAATTCCATGTTTTCCTTTAGATGAGGCTATGTGATGTGCATTCACAATTTAACAAACAGAGGGTATTTAAAAATGATAAGGTGACAATGTGTTATTGCTAGACGGTTTTGCAGAGCAGTTTTACATTTTTTTTTTTTATGTTTAAGGTGACGACCCTTGTTAACACAAGCAACAAAGGCCCATCTGGTAAAAAGAAAGGGAGATCAAAGAAAGCCCATGTACTGGCCGCATCTGTAGAGCAAGCCACTCAGAACTTCCTGGAAAAGGGAGAACAGATCGCGAAGGAAAGTCAAGATCTCAAAGAAGAACTGGTTGCTGCTGTGGAAGATGTACGCAAACAAGGTAAGCAGAGTAATACTGTTCAGAGAGATATGTATTGATGTTTAAACAATGGATTTTTCTTGAAAATCAATGCTTATTTGCTCAAAGGAGTTGTCTTATTTTTTTCTGCTCTCTCTGCACTTGTCATTTTTAATATTTGCTGGAATTAGGTGAATAAACAAGTAACAGGTATCTTTTTGTTGTGGCAGTCAGTGTAGCACAGCTACAAACACTCCACGTCTGCTCTTCAAAGACTTTAAGATGTTTTCTCTTAGTAGATGAAACCTCTCTTGAGTAAAAACTCAGGCCTTAGGGAGGATAGGATGAGAAGACTTTATACTATTAGTCACCAAAAACCCAGGATTTTAAGGATGAAGGGAGGAGGAGAATGTAAAACAGTCTAATAAAATTTTTGTTGCTTTGTATGATTCCCAGATTTATATTTTTTGTCTACAGCTTTCCTCAGAAATCTAGCTAACTAGTTATCGATGGATCAATCAATTATAAAGCTAAATAACTAGCTAAAATGCTATTTATTCTCCATATTTAAATTAAAAAAAAATTTTTACACACAAAATAAAATGTACCGCACACCTGTTCTTAAGTATGTAGTTCAGTGGTGTTACGTATATCCGTATTAATTAACTAGTCTCCAGAACTTCCTTATCTTGCTGACCTGAAACTCTCTACCTATTTACACACGGACTCCTCCCTTCTTTCTCCCCTTAGCCCCTGGCAACCACTATGCTACTTTCTTATTCTATGAGTAACTACTCTAGACACCTCTTTTAAGTAGAATCCTACCATAGTTGTCTTTCTGTGACTGGCTTATTTCAGTTAAAATAATGTCCTCATGATTCATCCATGTTATATAGCATGTGTCAGAATTTTCTTCCTTATTGGGATGAAATAATATTCTATTGTATGTATATACCACATTTTCTTTCTCAGTTCATCCACTGATGGATATTTATGTTCCTTCCATCTTTAAGCTCTTGTGAATATTTCTGCTATAAACATGAATATACAAATATCTCTTCATGATTCTGCTTTTAGTTCTTTTGTATATGTACCCAGAGGTAATATTATTGGATCATGTGGTAATTCTATTTTTAATATTTTGAGGAACCTCCATACTATTTTCCATAGCAGCTGCACCATCTTATATTCCCACCAACAGTGCACAAGGGTTCCACTTTCTCCACATCCTTGCCAACACTTGATATTTAGTTATTTTTTTTTTCTTTGTATTATAGTCATTATAATGGGTGTAGGGTGATGTCTCATTGTAGTTTTGGTTTGTATTTCTGTAATGAATAGTTATACTGAACATCTTTTCATGTGCTTATCAGCTATATGCATATATTCTTTGGAGAAATGTCTATTCAAGTCCTCTTCCCATTTTTATATTAGGTTGTTTTGTTGTTGTTGTTGAGTTATAAGGGTTCTTTATGTGTTCTGGATATTAACCCCTTATCAGATATTGTTTTGTAATATTTTCTCCCATCCTGTAAGCCTACCTTTTTACTGTGTTGATTGTGTCCTTTGAAACACAGACATTTTAAATTTTGATGTAGTCCTACTTGGCACATTTAGTTGAAAATTCTATGGCACCATGAAATCAAAACGAGTATCTCCCCAGCCTGGCCTCCCTCCTGCATTTCTTACCTCAGTGAATGCAACACATATATATTTAGTTGCACGTTGCAGAAATCTTGGTACCATCCCTGTTATTTCTCTCCTTAAAATATAATTTATTATAAAGTCCCATAGGTTTTAACTCCTAAATATCTCTTAAATGGATCAATTCCTGTTTTGGTTATTCAGAGTCACCGTGTTTTAGACTGCTCCATCCTGTCTCCTTTCTCACAGTTAAGGATGACTCGTTTGCATTTCCCAGCTCAAAGAACACCTTCACAGTGAAACCTTTCCAGACACTCCTTCCATGTTTTTTATGGCTCTTTTCCTTGTCACTTTTCACAAGATAATTTAATATTTGTGGGATGACTTGATTGATAACTTTCTTCCCTCACTACCTATAAATTAAGAGAGACCATACATATGTCTTTTGCTGACCACTGGTTTGTACTCATAAAACTTCAATAAACATTTATTGAATGAAGGTATAGATAAATGAAAGTTCTTTCTCCTGTCTTCTTATAAACCTACCACTTTTTAAATTCACAGCTAGATATTTAGTCCCTGGAAATACCAGCTCTCCTTCCACACCAACATCCACATTCTTCATGTTGCCTGCTGCCACTCTCTTCTCTTTAAAAGTTCATTTTGTTTACATTACACTAATGTATATGTTACTCTAATTTGAAAATTTAAATTCTACATATTTCATCTAATGTGGATGGACTATATTTGTATATATCTTTGAGCAACGTATAATCTGACAAGTTTTCAAGTGCTATTGAAAACTGCTATTCCTTTAGAATTACAGATGGATACTTGTTTGCTTTCATATATCTACAGCCTGAGGACTTTGTTTCTCTCCCTCTCTCTCTCTCCCTCCCTCCCTTCCTTCCTCCTTCCCTTTCTTCTTCTTTTTATTTCTTTTAGGTTGACTGACGTATAATAAATTGCACACATTTAAAATGTACAGTTTGATAAGTTTTGACAAATGTATACATTGTGAAACCATCCATACTCAAGTGAGTCTCTCCTTGGTAGAGAGGTTTTTGACTGAATGGTCCCTAGGCCACTTTCTCAAAGCTTTTTTCTTTTATAGTGACATATTTTCCCTGTTAGTTTCTTTGACCATCTCTTAGCTTTCCCTTATTTTTTCTTGCAACTAAGTTAGTATTGAAACCTTCTGTAGAAATTAATATTTTAGTTTTCTTGATGCTTGTGTGAAATGGTGTTTTTAAGTTTTTGGCTGGACCGTCCTAGTGATATTAGAGTGAGAAATTTTAAAGATGCTAATTTAGGAAAGCTTACAATGGTTGCTCTTAGGATATTTAAAACTTTTTCTATGTTATTCATATTCATTTCTCGTTACAGAAAAATTATGCATCAGAAATGATGCCTGCATGTTAGCTGTATAAAGCTCAACTGCCACATGTCTCTCTGAGCAGTGTCAAATTCAAGGAAACATTACTTTATTATACAAAATGACAATGTTTTACTGGCAAAAGCCTTTAAAATTCTCTTCTCCTTTTTCTCTCACTCTCAGATATCTCCCGTACACTTCAGCTGCCTGTCATGTGTGAGAAGTGCCTCTTCTCCATGGCAACAAAGTCCTCAGTTTCCCTTCCAATTCTGTGTACTTAGGCTTGCTTTCTTTTGCTTCTCAGTTCTTTATTGTGTCATTTCCTTAGCCTGTCTGGCTGTGCCCAATTTTCCTGTTTGCCCATTAACCAGATTTTATTTACAAATGAAAGTCTGAGTTGACTTTCAGAGAGAGGTGGAAGAAAGGAACTTGAAAACAAGTGAGGAGCATGATAGAAGTATTTAGTTATTGGGAACTTTAAAACATAGTATCTTTCTTTCTATTATAGAAATCTACTTTCTAATATGTAAGATGATATTCAGAAATTGTGGCAACACTGACATTTAGTAGCAATTTCCTCCTTTAAAGTGGCTTCAGCATCCATACATTCCTGTGTATTACATATTATTTAGTGTAGGAACTAAACCTATTAGAAGTGATCTATTGCTATTGAGTTGTTTTTGCTTTTTTAAATCAAATGATCAAAAGTGTTGCCACTTAAAATTTTTTCAGAATGAGTAGATGCCACAAGTTTTAATATTGTGCATCTCCATTTTCAGATTTTTAATTTAGAACCATTTACTATTGTTTTTTTTTTAAGTTTCACGACATTTATTGTTATAATTACTGTAATTTGGCAAGATCATACATGAAATTATCCAACTATGTCATTATTGTATCTCATATGATTAACTTTATTGTTTGAAATGCTTTATAATTTAAAAAATGTTACCCTTTTAAACCTAGACTGCATGCCAAATTTTTAAAGTGCTCTGTATGGGTGGCGACAGTATTTTTACTAGAATATTATAGTAGAAGATTTTCCTGTACCTTTAAGTTATAATCTGAAAAAAAGTATTTAGTAGGCTTATGACAGTGTTTGTGTTAAAATAAGTAATATATATATATATATATATATATATATATATATATATATATATATATAAAATATATAAAATCATTGTATTCAAAACTTAGAAATGTGATATTTTAGACGGGTAAAGATGGGATATTTGGTCAGGGGTGTGTGTGTGTGTCTGTTTTATCATAGATAAATTAATTGAATATGCATAGATTGTCTTCCTAATTTAAGTTTAAATGTCATTAAGATAGGAACAATGATGTATATATATTTATCTCTACTCCTAAAGCTGGCATTGTTCTCTAGCACATGACAGGTTATGTTTAAGAAAGAGACTTATATGTTAAGTCAGCAAAGCTTTGGATATTTTTGTTACTTTGGCCAATAACTATACAATTTAAGCTAAATCACTAAACCACCTTCAGCATCAGTTTCTATATTTTTCAAATACAGAAAATAATTGTTGTTTGCTTCATTGGGTTGTTTTACAAAATGAAGCCACAGAAGATTAAAGCAAACTTAAATTTTATAGAGATTTCAGAGTAGATTAATTAATTGTAATTTAGTAAACCAATCCATACTCCATATGGCAATAATGCTCTTCCCTGGGCCCTTCCAAGCAGGATGTTGAAGAGTTGAATCAGCATCCAGTAGTGTCCCAGAAGAGGACTGAGTATCTCATGTGGCTTAGAGCTGGTGGTAGTTGTAAGTGGTCCCAGAAAACTATGATTGGTTACTTGTGCAGCCAGTGAACCATATGTAGCAAAGCTCCTAATGAGGAATGCAAAGGGAATTATTCCAAGCAGATCTTCATGTTGAAGCTCTGGGCCAAGGAAAGCTTGGGGTAGGGAATGCGAAAACATTTTTAATGTTTACCATCAAGATCTTCCCAGATTGAAGCCTCCTTCTGAACTGTGGACTGACCTCAGGGTTCTCAGACTTGGGTGAGTATCAAAATCATCTGGGAAGTGTTTGAACCACTTTATATCTGGGCCTCAACCCTTATCATTAAAATCAGAAACTCTGGGGTGGGACCCCAGCATCAGGGGTTTTTAAGCTCCCCAGGTGAGTCCATTGTGCAGCTAATTTGAGAAGAAATGGACTAATCCACCTCCTGCCTGTTAGCCCCACTTGGATGACTTCTCAATCCATGTTTGTCAGCTAGCATTTCACATTAGGCAGCTGATTGCACTCAGTTATTATACAAGGTTTATTGGCTTATAGTTTACTTAGAGGTAAATAAGTATTTATAAAGGAGACTTAATATGGGAGATAATCTATATTACAGCATTATGCATAGATGTTTCTTATGTTAAATGATGTCATATGATGCCTGACATTCTGTGGTCACTTAGGGAATATGTGGTAAGTAGATACTAGGTAGCCAGATCTATCAGGCAGTTTAATATTTAAGTTGTTGAAAAAGAAAGTCATGCAGCTAGTATTTAAGGAAATATGAAGGAACTGATGTTTAAACTAAGCATTGATTAAAAATTTGTGAAGGATAATGGAGTATTTCAGGTTTAAGCAACCTGATTTTCAAGTCTAAGAAATAAGAATGACATTGATAATTGGGGCGAGGGGGAAGGGGTGTGGATAGAGAAGCCTTGATTTGATGAGAACTTTCATATTCAAACATAGTTATAAATATGGTAAGATGATGGAAAAGGACCGGATTAGGAAAAGTTCAGGAACTGGGCTATGTGTAGACAATATGATAAAAGAAAAATAGAAAGGAAGAAAGGAAGGGAGGAAGGGTGAAAGGGAGGGAAGTTGAGAGGGAGGGGTGGGAAAGAGGAAGGAAGTTAGCTGGTTGGTTCCTATCTATTTAGGTAGTATTTTAGAAAGATTAATTTGGCAACTTCATGAAAAGTTAACTAAAACAGAAACACTGGATTCAGACATTGCTTGGGTTTCATTGTAATATCACAGAGAAACAAAACAAAATAAAATACTTGGAAGTTACAAGATTGGAGTAGTGGCAGTGGGAACAGAAATAAGAAACTAGATGTTATAGGCATTGGAAAAAAGAATAAAAGATTTGCCATTTGTTGGAGGAAGAGATGAGTCAACATTTATTCTAAGTTTCTGTCCCTAGACAACTTAGTTGGAACATTTTAAGAGGTGACGAGTGGGGAGAGAGGACCGATTTAGTTTTAAACATTGATGAAAAGGGAATGCCTAGCAGCTGGCTAATGCTATGGGAATGGAACTTCGCAGAAACAGAGAAATTTGGAAGTCTTTCGGGTTGATAAATGAAGCTTTCGGAGATGGAGCTTTCTCTGAGTACTTGCCAGTAAACAGAGAAGAGTAGAGGAATGTAGGTTTGGTTTTTCAAAGAAAGGCCAAATTGTGATTAGGGGATGGAATAGAAATAGATACGGAAGGCATGACCTGAAACGTGACCAGAGAGCCAGGAGTACCGAGTACTGAAATTCAAGGAAGTATTTTACAAAGGAGACAATGATCAATCTAGACTCTGGAATGTTGTTGCAATTATGTCAAATTCTTCTGAGCTCAATTATGAGAAAATACCTTGGATTTTGCTAGAAAAGTGTCATTAATTATAATTAAAAGTGCATTTTCAGGAAGCTGCAAGGACAATAGCGAAATAAACAGAAGGAATAGATGCTGAAAGAACAGAGTAGATGGTGAAGTAAAGGATGTGGCAGGAAAAGTAACTATATATGCTTCTTTGGTCATCACCACACTATGTACTGCACATATTTTTGCTTCTGCGGATAGCTGGGACTCAAATGAGGGACCATATGGTATAATTTTGTGCATTTTTTGAGCCTGGCTCAATGCTTAGCACTTAATGCATGATTCAGAAGATTGTCATGGAATGGAAGAAGAGTAATTGGAGAAAACATTAAGGACAAACAATGATTGTTTGTTTGTGTGCTTATTTTGTTCAACCCAAATCAGAAGTACCAGAGCTTAGATCAAAGGAGGAAGCCACTGGTGAGAGCAATTCTAGACACAAAGGGAAAAAGCTCAGGTTGGTGGCCTGAGGTTTTATAGAAAACATGAGAACCAAAGCAGATTGGATGAAATTATCTCAGTTATTTTGAACAAAAGAGGAGATAGTTCTAATGGACTATGTATATTGTTGCAGATTATTTTATATTTTTTGTCTGTTACTGGCTTCTCTGTAGGGCTCTCATTTTATTTATTGATTACAACTGACTATTATGCTTTCCTTGCATGCAGCTGAAAAGGCTGATTTATAACAGGCTTTATTGTCTAAGGTTTTTTTAGATTTAATTTGTTTACTTGGTGTGTAACAGCATCTGCTAGCAATGGGATGCTCACATATTGTCTTTGTGAATCTCCTTATATTCTAAGTAAATCCAAAAGCTATCATTTGAAAGATAGATACTGTTCATGTTTGCTTAATAAGCAGATCAATTTAATGGTGTAACACAGTGTTTGGTTTTATGCCATCTCATTATTATATTACCACACCCTCTTTCTTAAGCCATGGAACAGTTGCTTGAGTTTCCTATCTTCAGTCACCAACCTTCTCTGATTGCCCACTCTCCGTCTGGCACATAGTGTTTGTTTAATCATAATAGTATTTAATCAAAATAATTAAGACATGGCCCAGCAACCAAGATGCACCAGTCCAGGGTATAGAATGAAATACACGTGGCTCTAACCCAACTTTCAGAGGGATCGCATGGAGCAAAGTGACAAGAAAGTAAAGATAAAAGAGGTAGCTTCTAATGGAACCATTTCATCAATCAAAGATATAGTCAAACGATTCGCTGCTCATTCAGGCTTTCCTTTGTTTTGATACAGTCTCAAATGTGGAGTGATACAGTGATATCAACTAGTTCTATTATTATTTCTTTCTACCCAATCATTATTGAGTAATTGATGACCAGCGGGCAGAGACAGACAGAACAAGACGGGAAAAGGAGTAGAGGCAGAGAGAAAGGTGTCCTTACATCTCTGAGGAAGATTAAACCTGTGCCTCCTGATGACCTGTTGGCTTTCTCCCTCTCCACCTGCTTTGGTGTTGGGATGTGATGTTGGTGGAATGAGCTGATCCTATAGAAACTCCAGTCAGTATCAACTGTCTGAACTCCCCAGCTGAGATCTGAGCAGAGGCTGTTTCCCTGTCCCAGAAGCTTCTATCTGTCCCTTGACACAGTCCTGCCAGTCCTCCTCCAGGGTCCCTGTGAAAGCAGCACAGTTGGGGGAAGAGGAAGCAAGAGCCTTCTCTCCTGCAGCACTTTCCAGAGTTCAGCCTATCTAAATAGGACAGCTGAAGGTATCAAAAGGAATCTGCTGCTCCTCTGCTTGTCCTTTTTCTCCAATATCCCTTACTTTATGCCTCTGCTCTTCACATCTGAATGCTCAGGTCTCCAAGAGGTACTGGACTTCTATGCCATGCTACTGCCTGACTGCTTAGTGGGATGGTATGTTTCTGTGTTCTGAGGTGCAGTCCTGTTGGTCACGGGGGAGATTTCACTCCTCTGGAGTTGGAGGGCTAGGTCAGCAGGTCTCCACCTTCAGAGGGGGAAAGAATTGTAGGATAGAAAATGAGGATTTGGGAGGTAAATCCTGGGTAACAGAGAACGAGAACTTATTTCTCTCTCTGGGTTTCCCCTCATTGAACCTGGACTTTGCTGAATATAAGTCCTTTACTTTTTAAAATAGTACTTTTCAAGTAATATAATAAAGTGCACATGTATTAGTTCAAGCAAAGGCCGACCTTAAAGTTAGATTGGCGAGTGTCTCAGAGCACAGCTGAGCCAGGGGTCTGGTGAGGCTCATAGTCACTCTTGTGACACCTTTTCACCTTTTCCCCTTCCTTATAGAGGCTTCCTGTCTCAGAGTGAAGTTCATAGACTGCCTGGTTCAGAATCACCTCGGGAAGATGGGGAATGTCCACAAAAATTCAAATTCCTGGGCTTAGCCCCAAACTTAGATTCAGTATGGCGGGGTAAGACTGAGAATCTTTATTTCTAGATAGTACTCCAAATAAATCCTATGCTCCCTAAAATTAAGAATCACTAATAGTCTGAGTTTATTACATCTTTATACACATCATCTTTAATTAGTCTTTTTTTCATTGAAAAAGATGTTATCCAAGAATGAAATTAATTTTTAGAAGCTTTAATATCAAGAGTTAAAAAAAAATACAAAAACATAGAGATACATATAGTGACTCCAAAATAAAAAGAGGTTTGATGTAAAAAATCATTAAGAAAAAAATGCATAAATGTAAAAATGCACATATAAGACTTTTGTCTTAATGCATATTTTAACATCTGCAGTATTTTTAACTGTTGCATATTTGGCTAAATAAAATATATTTGTATGTCAAAGTTTGAACTAGGCGAAGGCACAGGAATACCCTATGTCAACCTATAGTCCTTCTCTGCCCTTGTTGCAATATATTTGGAGATTATGACAGCTTATTCTTTATCTGACTCCTCTTTTTGGAGCCTTTGGCTTTTAAAAATTCCATAATCTTTCACAAGAATAACAGTAGCTTCCATTTATTGGTTGCTACTTCATTTGTAAGATATTTTGCATATGTTCTCTCAACATCATTCTGTTAGTCATTTGAAGTATTATTATCCATATTTTACATAGAATGTTATTGACACTGAAAAATGGCCATGTGTGTTAATAGGCTACTTGAATCAACGACTGTTTATTGAGTATTTACTATGAACAGGCACTATTTTGGGTGCTGGGAATATAGATTTAGAAAACTACAGATATTCCCTGCCTATAGGACTATTGCATTCTGAGTTGAGACAAGCAATTAATAAGTAAGAAATTAAGCAGAGTGATGATTTCAGGCTGTAGAAGTGTGATTTAAAAATGAGATGACTAAAAGCATAATACATAAAGATTAAATTGATGTAGAACTTAACATTAACATTGAAAAACTTCGTTCTGTAAAAGACAATAAAGACAAGCCATAGGCTGGGAGAAAATATTGGTATGTTACATATCTGAGCCATATAAATGGCTTCTATCCAAAATATATAAATAACTCTTAAAATTCAACAATAAGAAAAGGACCAGTTTCAAAGATGGGCAAAGACATGACCAGGCATGTTACTAAATAAAATATACAGATAGCAAATAAGCATATGGAAAATATTTAACATCATGAAATTAAATTAAAGTATTAAATTAAATTAAATTAAAACAAGATTTCACTATAGGACTCCTAGAATCAATAAAATCTCCCAAATCGACACTACCAAATGTTAGCAAGGCTGTGGAACAACAGAGACTCTCCTTCAGTCAGATGCAAAATGATACATCCACTTCGAAAGACAGTTGGCAGTTTTTTAAATGAAACTAAACGTAGAATTTCCATGTAATTCATTAAATTCAATCCTGAGTATTTACTCCATTGTATTGAAAATTTATGTCCACACAAAATCACCTAACCTTGTTCTAAATTTCAAAATAAAGTTTTTATTTTAGAATACTTTTGGATTTATAGAAAATTTGCAAAGATGGTACAGAAATCTCCCACTTAGTTTCCCTTATAATTGACACCTAACGTTACTAATGTACATTTGTCACAATCAATGAACCAGTATTGATACATTGTTAATTGAGTATAGCACAATAGTAAAAAAATCATAATAACAAACTTTCTACTGATGTGCTTAGCAAAAATGGCAAGAAGAAACACGATCTGGATGCTGAAAAATTCTTATTCTTAAACTGAGTTGCAGTGAGTGGTAAATCATACCTCTGAATAAAATGAGAAATCTAGTTTAGAAGATTGTCAATTCAGGACTGTTTTCTTTAATATCCTTTACTGAGATCCAAACTTGTCAGCCTAAGTAAAACCATTCTTGTCTTTTACAGAAAAGATTTAAATAGGCTTTCAGGGTTATACAAAACACAGTGAGAAAGAAAATGGAAGTCCAAAGAAAAGAAGAAAGGAAAACAAGGTCAGACTAGAGAGGAGCAGGGAGGTGGCCAATGCTTATAACACTTTAGTGCCCAGGCACACTGCAGTGTTTACCCGCCCAGGGCGGGCAAGGGGCAGGCGGAGCACGATGGAGCTGGTAATATCTTTGCTGTGCACCCAGATTTAAATCCCAACTCTGCATTTTCATGCTGCATGTACTGTGTGGCTTGAGCAAGTTACTTATCTTCTCTGCGCCAGTGCTGACATGAGTTAACTGGGCTAATCATGCATAGACTTTCAGAACTGTTGTGCAGAGCAGATGACAGGATGCATGTAAAGTGCTTGGCACCAGACCTAGCATGCTGCAGGCTCTAAAAGCCTATTGGCCATTGCCTTTACCATTATCATTGTTATTGTACTTGCTACAACCAGGCAACAAATTGGGCCCTTGTGCTTTCTCACGGACCAATTGTAAAGGTAAAGTTTAATGACATTTGTTATCACAAACTAAAATCTTTCAGGTAGATCACTGAGTCGCCTTCATTTCATTTGAAATTCGCTTTGTTTTAAGGGACAGTCCTTAAATGAAACATCTGACCTCAATCATGCATAAAAAGAAATATTCTGCATTACCACACAATGATAAAGAAGCCATCTTATCGAGCATTTCCTCTCTAATAACTAAGTCTGTAATTCAATAAAAAATGCATTTGACATAAACATCTTGAATAACAACAGGATTAGATTGTCCAAGATAAAGGTGATTTGCGGATGTATTCCTAATTATGATATATGCCACTGATTTGATGCAACCCAGGACATTGTAATTAGCAGTGGGCCCTCTGAAACAGACTGAGTGAGCATGCTTCTAGATGGGGATTCCGCTTTAGAAAACAAAGTGAATGGGGCAAGGCAAAAACTCCAAATACCGTGTTAAATCTTGTTAAGTACCTGCTAATAGAAGGTCCCAGAGGACCGGCCATCTAGCATGACAGAGAGGCAATATGGAAAAATCAGACATTAAAACAAGTTACAGAGTTGCCACCCCAGCATTGCAAAGCTAAGCAGACATCTCACCTGTCTGAAGCTGATAAGAGATTTCCAGCTAAAATAGGGAGAAAGGGCAGATAGGAGAAACAGGGATGAATGACCTCTTTTAAAAATAAAGATTAATGCCTTATACTCTATATCTAGTCCAGTGTTCCCATGGGTCAAAAAGAATGAAAAGCCACTTTTTTCTTCCAAACGCCAGTCCCTTCACTAGGGCTTGCGGTGTCCCTTCCCCTGTTACCTTATGGAAGACTACACTTGTGTGATCATCCCGCTCTGGAATTATCAGTTTCTTCCTTTCTCCTGGAACAGTACGAAAGCATGCAAATGTGAGATACATTAAAACAAACAGAAAACCTTACTTAATTGCAAACTCCTTCCAACTGCCTTATTTTTCTGCTGTTTTTAAACCAAAAACTCAAGAAATAATCCACACTCACTCATTCAGTTTCCTTACCCCACGGTCACTTCTTTTTTTTTTTTTTATTGTGCAATATAATGTATCCAGAAGAACATGAGAAGTACCAAGGAAACCAGCATGCATACCCTTCTGCTTAAGAAATAAAACATTCTCAGTGCCATGGAAGCTGCGTACTTACTCCTCAATGTCTGTGTGTCCTTCCCTCCCTGATCCCACCTCCAGCTTGGGCTAGGGAACCACAGCCCTGAGTATGGGTATTCATATTCCCTAACCATTTTCACCATCATTTTATTATACAAATGTCCAAACATATAGCGAAAGTGAAATAGTTTTCCCAGAAATTCCTGTAACTGCAAAACCACCCCTTAAATCTGCCATTAACATTTTGTTGTACTTGCTCTATCACAGTTTTGCTTTCCATGAGCTGGAAAATATATTTCCTACATATAAGTTGTCCATTTTCATCCACACCATCCTGGCGTTGGGGCTGACTGCCCCATGAAACCTGCTCTGGTTGGAGTCATTGGGTCCAGCCTTTGGTCATATCTGGCCATTTCTTTTACATCTTTGCTCAATTTCTCAGTAGCATCACATGGAATTGACAACCACCCATCATCCCTGGGCCACCCACTTTTCTCCCCTCTCTTGGTTTCTGTAATACCTTTTTTTCCTCCTAACTTTTTCTGGTCCCACATCTCCTTAGAATTCTAAGTTTTGAAAGTCTCAGGGCTCGGGCCTGTGCTTGCAATCTTCTCTATAAATCATCTCACTCTGCGCCAAAGATACCAAAAGTTTAACCTCTGGGCCTTACTTGTAGATAATACTATGTAATTGAGTCCACTCAAACCCAGTTACACCCTCCCTCATTTTTTCTCCATTTAGAAATAGGATTAACAACCAAGTTGCTTAAGACAATCATTAGAGAGTTATACTTTATTCCTTTTTTCCCCTCATTCCTCACATCCAAAGCCATGACATGTTATTATATATGTACATGTTATTATTTCGATAAGACACACACGTGCACGCACGTGCGCGTGCGCGCACACACACACACATGTGATCTTTGAGCCAAATAAAAGAGAAGATAGGCATATCAGCCAGGAGTCTCCAGAGAAACAATATTAAGATACTGATTTTAAGGAATTGGTTCATGAAACTGTGGGGCTATTAAGTAGAGTAGGCCAGCAGGCTGGGAACTGAGTCAGGAGTCACTGCTGCAAGGTTGAGGGAACTTCTCCTCTGGCAATTCTCAGTTTTTGCTTTTCACACCTTCCGATTGATTGGATGAAGCCTACCCAAGGTATCAAGGGTAATCTCCTTTACTTAAAGCAAACTGATTATACATTTTAACCACAACTACAAAATGCCTTGGCAGCAGCACCTATATTAGTGCTTAATTAAAGAACTGAGTCCTGTAGCTGGCCAGGTTGACACATTAAATTAAGCATCATAATATGTAGCAGTTGATAAATAATTCTTTGTGAATTTGAAACAATTGTATGTAGATAAGAGTAGATTCCTTTTTTTTCCAAAACCTCCATATTATACAATGTTTATGAGCCTGCTTTTGAAAATAGGTTGCCCCTAGGTGCTGAATTTCTCTTGAAAATCGTTTGACCTACAAAAGAAGGAGGTCCCTGTGGTCTTCCATATGTATTCTTGGGGACAGTGGAGCTTCAGTTCTGCCAAAAGCCACTTGTGTGACTTGGTGTAAACCAGCCGTTTTGTGTCCAAAGTCTTGTTTGTCAAGTGATAATGCCAGTCTCATCTAATCCATAATTTTTTAAAGAATTTGATAACTTCCAGAACGAAAGAATTTAATATGCAAGTATGCTATTGCTTTTTAAGGCATGATTTCCCCTTCATGAAACTAGAAGATAGGCTGAAAAGCTATATATTTTAGGCACATATATAAATTTTTCTGTTTTGGTTAAATCCATGTTTTAGGTTTTAAGTTCTTATTATGTCAATGTAGATGGCTTATAAAAATTTAATGAAATCTTGGCATGATCTATTTGAAGTTATACTTTTAAAAAATACTTCCAAAAATAAGTATTTTTGAACCAAATAAATATGAACCAAAAGAATAAAAGAATAACTCAGATTTGTTGGTGCTACTAAGCCAATCTGGCCTTCTACTTTGAATTTCTAAAAATAATTAATGCTGTGTAAATCGATGCATATTGTCGAAATAATGTATTTTCAGTGTTTATGCCATTTCTCTTTGTACTCTCTCTTTTTTTGATTGAAGTATAATTAGCATAAAATACTCTATTAGTTTCAGGTTCTCTTTGTACTCTGTGCTGTCATGGATGGAATGAAATTTGAGCTCAAGATTGATTGTATTTTTAAAGCATAAAAATATTAAATAACATTGCTTTTTAAAAAAGTCCTCAAAATGTGCACTGTATTTGAAGGTACTAGCTGTTGCTTCTTAGAGTATATTATAGTTTACTGATGCAGATTCATATGGGAGTATTTAAGGGATGAAGGTTCAAAAGTATTAAATATTTACATTCATTAGAATATGATCTTTTAGTATAAGCAGAAAAGAAAAACTAATTGGTTTATATCCTATTGTGGGCTTTAGGAACTTACTGCTTTAATAATTTCTTAAATGTCACAACCAAAAACATTGACCTATTTCTCTATGGGTTTACACTGAAACAGTAGCAGTCATCTGTAATATTACCTAATAAATTTAAAATGTGATGTTTAAAATATAATTGTGACTATTATAATAATATGCCTCCTTTCCATGCCAGAAGCTCTAAATAACAAGCAGTTGCTCTTGGTATAATAATCTCCCAAGGGCTCTACTGTATGTTGTGTATTTTTCCCAAGAGAAGGGAAGCAGGATGACTTTACATCGATTAAGCTGTGTTTCTGTGAGCAAGCTTACTTTTATCTCTGGTCTTAATTTCTCACCCAAGAAGCAAAATCTTCAATAAAGTGTTCTTTAAATCTCTTGAAAGTATATCTTTTTTGTCTTGTTTTTTAAAAAGGGAGAGCAAGAGAATTAATAGTAAATATGCTCAGCTCTGTATTGGGTTTAAAAATAATTTTTTAGGACGTGTTTCCTTAGTGTAGCAGTTAGCACATCTGTTTTACATGCAGAAAGTTCTGGGTTTGTGTCCCAGTGGAGCCACGGTCCATGGTGTATGGCCATGCCATCCTGAACAAGCCCGATATCTGATCTCAGAAACTAAGCAGCTTTTGGCCTGGTTAGTACTTGGATGGGAGACCATCTAGGAAGACCAGGTGCTGTAGGCATAAATAATAATAATAAAAAAATACGTATTTTTTCAGCTTTACTGAGATAACAATTGACATATTACATTGTATAAATTTAATGTATATGATATGAAGATTTGATGCCCATATATATTGCAAAATGTTTACCTAAATAGGGTTAATTAACTCATATTTTATCTCACATTATTACCATTTTACTGTTGGTGTTATGGTGAGAACATTTAAGATCTGCTCTCAGCAACTTTCAAATATATTTATTTGTTAAGTGTAGTCACCATGCTGTACACTATGCCTAGAACTTATTCATCTTATGATTGAAATTGTATACTTTGACCAGCATTTCTTCATTTTCCCCAGGCCCCTGGCAACTACTAATCTACTATGTTTCTATGAGTTCAGCTTTTTTAGATTACATATATAAGTGAAATCATACAGTGTTTGTCTTTCTCTGTCTGATTTATTTCACTTAGCATAATGCCCTCAAGATTTATCCATGTTGCAGTAAATATCAAGATTTCCTTCTTCTTTAAGGCTGAAAACTATTCCATTACACATACACACACATACACACACACACAGTTACATACATACCACATTTTCTTTATTCATTCATCCATCAGTGGATATTCAGATTGTTTTCATGTGTGGGTATTGTGAAGAATTCTGCATTGACCATGGGAGTGCATATATTTCCATGGAATAATTATTGCATTGCCTTTGAATAAGTACTCAGAAGTGGGATTGCTGGATTATATGGTAGTTGTATTTTTAACTTTTCGAGGAAACTCCATACTCTTTTCTGTAGGGGCTGTACAAATTTACATTCCCATCAACAGTGCACAAGTTTCTTTTCTATATCCTTGTGGACATTTTTTATCTCTAGTCTTTTTGATAATAGACGTCTTAACAGGTGTGAAGTGATATCTCATGGTGGTTTTGCTTTGCATTTCTCTGATGATTAACAAAGTTGAGCACCTTTTCATATAAGTTAGGCCCTTTGTATGTCTTCTTTAAAAAAAATTCTTCAGATTTTCTACCCGTTTTTTTAATTGGATTTTTTTTCTTTTTGCTATTGAATTGTGTGAGTTTCTCATATTTTTGAACATTCATCCTTTATCAGATACATGGTTTGCAAATATTTTCTACCATCTGTAGGATGCCTTTTCATTTTGTTGATTGCCTGTGATGTGTTTTGATTAGTCAATCAAGACATGGTTAGGCCCTACGGGGCTTCCATTCCAGTTGTGAAGGCAAGACAAGTGGTATGGAAGATATAGGGGGAAAAAAGTCAAGATATAAACTTTTTTTTTTTTTAAATGCAAACCCCTTGCAGAGGTCCCTCTTGACTTTTATTATAGCATCAGGAAACATTACATTGTTTAGGGGTTGTGATCCTAGGACAATAAGTAGATTTTGTGATCTTTATTAGTTTCGTTTGCAATTTGGATAAGATCTCTGCATAGTGTGTTTTGGAGCTTACACAATAAAGACAAAAGAAGTATTAGAAATGGTTTGAAGATATTGACCTACTTTTTCCAGCTTTCAGGCAGGACCTGGTTAAAAATTAGCATTCACATTTATATTTAATTTATAATGTTCTCTCTCAATTAAAATGAAAATAATCACTAAAATAATTGAGTATCTTTCTAATCTGTCCTTTTACTTCCATGTTCAACTTTTAAGTAAAAGGTAAATTCTGATACATGAAGTTATGAGCAAGATAAATATCTTCAATGCAGTTCTAATGAAGTGTAAATATCTATAATTTGTACATCCACCCAATTTTATATTACTTATTTTGATTCTGAATGAGTCTGTCTTATTCCAGGAGTGCTAGAATGTTTTAGAAATACTTTCAAAGATTGAACAAACTGTTTTGTTTGTTTCCAGGATTAGCTATTAGTTTATTAGAACTTTAACCCTAATGCTCCTATGCTAGTAATTTAGAGACATACTTTAATTTTTATATCTCTCAGATGTTTTGTGATCAGCAATTTAGATAATAATTTGGTTTTCCCCTTTTCGCTTTCCTTCTTAATCAAACCAGTACTACTAATATTTTTGGTCTGTTTTCTTTATAATCTTCAATTTGCATTTCTCTATGGTAAAGTAGAGTTATAAACTCAAGCCAGAGCCTTCAGGTATAGGATAAGATTGATGTTGCTATGTTTTTCTTCCTTGTTTTATTGAATAATTCAACTTTATATTCATCTTGCACAGACCCTGGTATTTTTCTTTTACACAGCAGAAATTGGTTTGAATTTATTGCACACTTTAATTCCCAGTTTCTTTCTGTGTAGCTTTTCCTTCATTGCCTTTTCCATCCAGAGAATAACTATTTTTGTGTTCATAACTTGTATGTTTTTCCACCTTGACTATCAATATTGTCTGTTTATATCCTATCTTTCTCTTTTATTTCAAAGGACATTGCAAGGTAAAAAGTAGGGTATGCATTAGAAGTACTAAACCACATACTATTTCTTATATAGTTTTCCAACATCTCTACATAGCAGCATCGTTTTTCTATTTCTGTGCTGGTTATCATCAAACTCAATATGATCTAATAATACTATCCATTTATTTTATAATAAAACCACAGTCATAGAGTCATATAATTTTTTATCTGAAAAGGAACTCAAAGGTTGCATTGTCCTCTGGTATTCTAAAGAGGAGAGGTCTTACTCTTAGAAATTGCCCATTAGATGTATTAGATTTCTCAATGCATTAGAGGACTAGAACATGGATTTTCAGGTATGACACTTTTCTGTATTGTTTAATATGAAGTAGTCAAATCGATACAAGCTAAATTTAAAAGCTTTTCTTGACTGTTGTGGTACTTGGAATGCATTAGGACTTATATTAAGGCAACATCCAACTCCATTCACTCCCTGTCCCCTTGAAGAATAGGAATAGTGAAACGTGTAGACAAATGAGGACAAAATGGACAATGACATCCTCGGGGATACATATTGACATGGTTAGGTGACCATCCTAGTCCTTTACATGGCATAGGAAGGTAAAGGATGCTTTAACTTAGACTACAATTTCTACTCTCTAGTGGAGAAGAATTAATTGAATAATTTGTAATAAATTTTGGTTGACAGCATTTATGAATCACCTTGTGCTTCATAAGCAAGATTTCATGTTAAAAGTAATGTCTTCTAAAATTAAAGATAACTCAGTAATTTTATTTATTTATTTTATTAAGTTATTTCAATACCATAGAGCTACAGGGCTGTTCACTAATGAGGTTTCATTCAACCAATAAAAGTATATTAGCAGTAAGTACTTGGAGAATCATATTTGAATTGCTGTATATACATATACATACATTGAAGTCTAGTAATGGAAACTTTTAGGCTAAGTACTGTTGAAAAATTGTGTATGGCTAACATTATTTAAACAACCTACAATATTCTAAACTGATAATTTGGTAGAGAAACAGTGTTTTATGATTAAAATACATAATAGCAGCCATCAATACTAATGACATAGGATTGCAAACTGCTCACCAAACTGTTTTGTTCTCCTCTTGGTCTAAAGGTAAGCTACATTTACCACTGTCCTAGGCAGTCAGCCAAGGCCATGTGACTGGGCTCTAGCCAAGAGAATGTTGGCAGATATGATGTATACTATTTACAGTCCAAGCCCCTAAAATATCCATGCCATCCTATACCTTTTATCCTTCCTGTTAAATGAGGAAGAGAATCTAGTGCAAGACTCTGAGGCCCTAGGAAGCAAGAGTCTAGGTCCTCAAATAACCAGATGCCCGCATCTGAACACTTGTCCTTCATTGGACTGTGGCAAGAGAGAGAAATATACTTTCATTGTGTTAAATTGAAGTGTGAGGTAGTTTCTGACAGTCCTTTGCCCTGATGAATTGAACATTAAAATGTAGGTTCATCAAATTGCATCTGTAAGAAACAAGAGTAATTCATCTGTAAGAAACAAAGACAGAATTTGCATTCTTTGATACATTTCAGGGCTCTTCAGAAAAAATCTTATTGGTTCTCCAGAGGCCACAGAATAGGCTTTAAGAGCAGAGAGGGGTCCAGAAAAAAGGAGAAAGAAATGGGTGGCTTAGACAATTTTGTAGAACTTTAAAATTAAGATCTTAACAGTATATTTTTAAAACTTCCTTTTCCCTAAGATAGACTAAAACCAGAATGCAGTCCTAGGGGGTGAGGGATAATAGGCTTACTTATGAGCCACCAAGCTGGGAAGAGATGGGCACCAAAAGCCCGGGTGATACAGAGTAGTTTTGCTTGGAGGCCCTCTTGTGATATCTGTGATATATAGTAAGTGTGTATGTTGGAAGCAGTAGGAATAATTAGAAGTTATGGTAGAGGCTAGGAAAAGGAATTAAAAATTAAAGATCAGAGCTATTTTTTTTCATCATCCTTCAACAAGAAGACTTAACAGGTTTTAAATTTATCCTCAACAATATATTTGTGTGCAAGGTAGTTAAGATCAAATGAGATAATGTATATGAAAGTTCAATGTTTATCTCAATAAATATTTGATGATCATTGGTTGAAATGATGTTTATTTTTTTAAAAAATTGGAGAAGAATGTCTCCTCTATTAATGAAACATTTTCAGAGACATAAGTCACTCATACTTTTCCCCCAAACCGTTTAAATTAGCTGCATTCCCTGACCTCATATTTTCAGATATTCTTGGGAGTTAATTAAAATATAAATTTTATATGCACATTGAATTAGGAAGGAGGAGGTAGGTAGGTAAGTAGGGGGAGAGAAAAAAGTGCTTAAAGTTGTTTGTTATAACTCTGAAAGAGTTAAGACCTCTCCCTGCATCCCAGCATATACCATTCACTTCAGAATATACACCCATCTCTTCTACATTAAAAGTTGACTTTAGCTGGGAATAGCATCTCTTCCCATAGGGATATAGCAAAATCCTATGTAATCTTCAACATATAGTTGAAAGGCCACTTCTAAAAAGGCTTCTGAATTCCCACAATGAGGTGTGATCAGTCTCTTTTTGTACAGCCTTAACACTGTGACTCTAACAGGGTATAGATCCTGTCTTGTTTGGTATTATGTTACCTGCACACTTTCTCACTTTTGCCCTTTTACCATTCATCAGATTATAATTACTCTGAGAATGTTCTAATATGTGTACATTTTCAATGCCCAGTATATATGTTGCATTTAATAGGAACATTTTCTAAATGAATGCATCACTGGGATCTTATCCAGCCTTCTTATCTTAAAGCAGAGCATACTATATATTCAGTAACTACTTTCTGAATCAGTTAATCCACATAGCATTATGTGCCTAACATTGTCAAATATAAAAAGAAGTTTTGTTTCCTGAGTTTGGGGATTAAGGTTTGAGAGAGATTATTAGTGATCTTTTCAGGAGATTTATTAAATATGAAGCTTTACACACACACACACACACACACACACACACACACACACACACACAGTCACACTATAGTCATTAAGAACCTAGCTCAGGTTTTTGTGAAGCTGGAGGTAGGTTGTGTGAATAGTCTTAATATTTCTTTAATAAGAACCTTTTTATTTCCTTTAATAAAAATCCCCAAATCTTGACTTTGGTTTGTCCTGGTCTTCTGGATTGCTAAATGTGGCCTCATGCTGATGTCTCACCGTGTTGAGGGTACATTTGATCTTGAAACAAGGAGGGTCCTTTAATCAGTAAATTTTCTTTAGGCCAGCTAGCTAATATGCTCAAAAGACTAATGTGCTCAAAGCTGGATGGCTCTGCAGGCCACTTCTGGTTTTGTTGAAGTGAAACCCTCCATAAGTCAATTGATTTTTATATCTTGTGGTTGTTTTAAAAGTAGGTCTTCAGCTAGATCAAGTTTCCAGACACTTCTGGATTATATATATCTGGTTAAGATTCTTTTCACACTCTTTCCTAATTTAGCTCTTAGTAGAAATTAACCAATACCCCAGCTCTATCATTGTGCCTATCCAATAATTACTTGTTCTGCAATTATCCTTAAGCATTCGTTGTATTTTGAACTATTAGAAATAAGTTTCTTGGGAATTCTTGTTAATGGTTGAGTTGAAGCCTTTACACAAGGAATTAAATTTGAATTGATCTTCTGGATGATTAGGAATTTCATAATGGAGGATATCCTGGAACTGTGCCATTATTGTTATTTCCTTTGTTATTATTACACTTGTGTCATATCCTTTGATTTTAAGCAGTTCTGTCCAACAATGGAACTTTCTGCAACAATGGAAATGTTCTATATCTGTGCTGTCTGATATGGTAGCCACTTAGCCACATGAAGCCATGAGCACTTAAAATGTGACTTGGGTGACTATGGAACTAGTAAATTTTTAATTTCATTTAATTTCACTTAATTTTAAATGGTCACCTTATTGGACAGCCTAAATTTAGAATGGTGTACCTATTTGCCCCTCCCCTCCACGAGGCATTTAACTATATCTGAAGACATTTTTGGTTGTCATTAGGGGTATATGTGCTACTAGTATCTAGGTAGAGATCACGGATGCTGCTAAACATCCTGATGTATGGGACATACATATTTAAAAAAAAAAAAATAGAATGCTCTGGCCCAAAATGTCAATAAGGCAGAGGCTGGGATTTTTTAGCCTAAGATTTTTTAGAAGATAGCGTCCTCCTTTCAGTACCTAATAACTGTGCCATACCTGTTATTTGGTTAATGGCTCTAAGCTGCAGAAGGACTGGAAGAGAGGAAGTAAATGGTCAACACCAAAAGCACTGGAAGTGGATCATTTTAAAACAAAAAATATAGGCAGTCGAGTACTTAGGAGACATACAATAAAAGTAACAGCCTTTGTAATCTTGATAAAGCAGTTAAACTATGGTAAGGAAAGGGCAGCACTAGTTGGACAGATATATCATCAAAACACTGTACATAGGAAAGCATATTTATTGTTTATATAATTGCTTCAGATTATTAAGGCAAATATAAATATTTAGCATTTTCAAAATATGAGCAATCAATTTCTTATATCAAGATACAGAGTGGAAAATATGAAAAATTACTCATTCCATTTCTGATTATCGAGAGAAACATAGTGGCTCTTTTCTACACTCAATTAATTATGTTTTCTGTTTTCCTCATTTTGTAGTTGAGAGTGGTGAGCCTCCGTGAGCTTAAGCTTCTTTCATGTCTTTTCATGGCTTGATAGCCCATTTCTTTATAGTGATAAATAATATTCTATTTTCTGGATGTACTATAGTTTGTTTTTTTATTCCTGAATTGAAAGACATATTGCTTGCTTCCAAATTTTGTCAATTATGAATAAAGCTCCTGTAAGCATCCTTGTGCAGATTTTTATGTGGACACGTTTTCAACTCCTTTGGGTAAAGAACAAGGTGTGTGTGATTATACTTATTTTTAAAATTTATCCTTTTATGTAAACATGTTCTTTGTAGGTGCCTTCAAAATTAGAATAATATACTGAAAAGTCAAAATTCATTAAGCTGAGAGTAGAACCGTAGAGCATAAAAGTAGCATTTTGGAAATTATTATCTGACTTGATGACGCACAGTGCTCTTCTAAACTGAGAATTCTCTTTGAGCCTTTTTTTCACATAAACTATTGATATATAAGAGACTTACGAATATGATCACATCCTTGTAAAAATTCTACATTACATGATGTAAAAATTTCATATGTTTTGTGGTATAATGAGCTGTCCTTTGAGTTAATAATTACTTTTCTTTCTGTTGTTGGAGTAGGGGTGGGGGTGAGGGTAGGGTAGAGGCAGAGAAGACATATTATAGTGTGAGATCATGGAATTCATTTCTGTCTGTTCTTCATTTTTTCTGTCCATCCTCCTTCTCTCCCTCTCTTGCTTCCTTCTCTCCTTTCACTATTATTTATTAACTACCTACAAAATTTCAGATACTGAGCTAAACATCAAAAGAATACGAAGGGAAAGAGTAGGGATCTTAATCAGTGTGATATTAAAAAAACTACATTCATCAGGTCCCCTCAAACCCAAAACCCCTTCCCTGAAGAATCAGTTTCTCAAATATCTTCATTCCCACAGCTAGTTTTTTATTCACATGAAAGGAGTTAATATATATGCTAGGCTGCTGTAACAAAAAGATGCAAAAATACAGTGCCCTAAACAAGACAGCAAGATAGCTTCTTTTTCTCTTAGGTAACAGTCTAGAGGTGGATGAGTGGTCGAGGTCTGGTGGGCAACTCTGCCATCCTGTGCATGTGGCTTATACTTATAGGTCCAAGGTTGCTGTTTCATTTTTTACCATCTCTCAGCCAGTGTAAAGAGGTACAATGGCGAGGGGAACACAGACAAAACAGTTTTACGGGCATATATCACTACCATTCACCTCCTATTGCTCAGTACCTAGTAACAGAGTTAGGCTAACAGCAAAGGAGGTTGGGAACTGAAGTCTTGGCTGGTCGGCCATGTGTCCAGGTAATACTTTCAAAGGAGGGAGGAAGTGGAAAATGCATTTTATGGCCCAGCTACCAACCTGCTGCATACCTGTTTGGAAAATAAGTTTTTGGTTCTTATACCTATCTCCCTACCTTGACTATAAGCATTGTGAAGACAGAGCATGTTTGCTCATTTTTATATACCCAATAATACCATGCTTGTCTCATATTAGACTATCAATAATATTAGAATGAATTAAAAAAATGTTTTAAAACCTAAACATAACATTTGTAGATGGTCTATCAAACATAAAGTACTATTTTTGGAACTTTATCTCACTCTGGGTTTAGAGCTTGCTTAGTTACAATTTTTCTTTCCCATAAACTTTCCATGTCTATTTCCTTCCAGAAAATAAATTAGAACATTTCAAATGGCATCCAGTAATGTGAAACAGCCATGAAAAATTGGAAAAAATGAAGTGAACTGCACAAAAGCATAAACTGAAAACCAAATGAATACAATGATACACATACACATGTATATATGTAAATCTGCATGAGTTAAGACTTTTTTTTTTAAGGTACGAGTCACAGAAATCCAACCCAAATTACCTTAGTTAAGAAGGGAATGTGTCTTATGAATAAGGAGTATCTCCATTGAGAAGCCTTAAGGAAAGCTGGCAACAAAGGCTGAAACACCATGAGTCTCTATGTGTCTCAGCTCTGGCCCTTTCTGATATATGCCAGACTTTTTCCAGGTTAATAACTATCTTTTGTTTTCTTGTCCATAAAGCACTCGATGAATAACAACACAATCTGAGTTTTAACCAGAGAGAGCCAGAGTTAATTTGTTGCTAATTATGAGTTAGGATAAAATCTGAGCTGCTCTAATAAGGAGCCTCTTGGAGAAGGCTTCCGCCTCATAAGGTAAATTGTTTCCTTGCAGTGTGGCTCCACTGCACCTGTCTTCAAGAGAGGGATCTATTTCCCCGTCCCTTGAATCTGGTTAAGATTACCTTATGACTTACTTTGACGAACAGATTGTGGTGGAAGTGACAGTGAGTGAGTGAGTTTTGCACCCAAGTCTCAGGAGCCTTTGTACCTTTTGATGCTGCCGTGTTGTAATGCTGACCTGAGAGAACCAATGCGTGAAGATCCCAAGGTGAAATACTAACTAAAAAAATAAGTGTAGTCATCCCATTTGATCTTAACTCCAGCCAACAGCCAATGCGGTTGCTAAATGTGAGCGAGGGCAGTTTCGACCTTCTATCCCAGCTGACCCCTTAAGTGAATGTGCCTGTATATAAGTTCAGAAGACCCCCCCAGGTCATGGAAATAACAAATGATGGTTGTTTTAATTCCCTGGGTTTTGGAGTATGTTTCTTATTTGTTTCTGTTTGTTTGTTTGTTTTCAATGCAGCAACAGGTAACTGTGACACCCTTTTTCTGGTTATTGTGTGCCATGGATGGAGTCATGGAGAAATGTGGCAGTTCCTAGGGAAATCATATATGAATAGAATCAGTTGAAGGCACCATTCTTATGAGAGCTTTGGGAAATGTCTCTGAGAAGAAGGCATGGCTATGAGCAGATAGGACAATAAGACTGAACTAAAAACTACATATCAAATCATTTAATTCCACAAAAAAGCCATTAGATTTTGTTTTGAAATGTACCCAACAAAATAATAAACTCTCTGGCCCAATATAAGGTATTATTATTATTTTATTTTTTATTTTTTTCACTTTCACTCTACTTACTAACAAAGGGATAGATTCCTAAGCTTTGGTGGCATGGGTAAACAGTTCCTCTTACCTTAGACATTTGTTACTTTAAAAGATGAATTATTCATGTAATTCAGCTTGCATCAATAACATTAGGAGTGATGGTTATTGTTAAAGCCATCCATTGTGACTGGACTGTATCTTTAATACAGCTTAACTCATCTAATTGGAGCACTGCTTGGATGATGCTCATAGAAAAGACTTAACAATGGCAGCAGCTGCTGACAAAGGGTGATTGTTGGGTTTCCGCTATTTGGGGTGGTCGACAAGACATGAATGACAGTTCAGAAAGCAGTTCCGATAGAAGTAACTAAAGCCCTGGATTTTTAAATATTCTGTGTAAAAGATTCCACATTTTTATGGGTTGTGATTATAGAAGATGCAGACCATTGTGTCTAAGTTTTTCATTTCCCTCTATTTTTATTTTTCTCTTTTAGCCTCACTACCATATATTGATTTACTTGAAATATTTTGGCATCATTGGTATTAGCATTTCTTAAGAAACTACACCTAAGAATGAACAATACAAAGGGTCAAAGAATGTTGGAATTTAAGAGTAATTCACATAAGTTCTAGCATATTTTTAAAATGAAAACCAAGGCCCATTAGGTTACAACAGTGAAGAAGAAGGCATGTGGAATATAGGTACTTTAGAACTTTTTTTTTATATTTTGAAAACAAACAAATGCATTCTCTGTTGTTTTTTCCTTTATTTTTACCCTTGAGTTTCTTGCTTCGTGTTCTTGACTACATGGTTTTCAACACCTCCACCTCCCCCAGGGGCCAAATGTTACTCCAGAATGGTTATGGCACTTTTACTTCCTGTGTTTTCTAAATTTGCTAGATAAGTCTCATAAATTCTCCTTCTAACAGTGAAAATTAGGAAGTACTTGAACTCATAACTCAAAATATTCTGAAGCGTTCATAAGGGTGTGAGTAAGGAAAACTGGCATCTTAATGTATACCCTGACAGTTAATCATTAATTATCAATAGACAAAAGTCATAGAGTTATGTTCCTGTCCTATGAGCTGCAGATTTGGAAAATTTAAGTCCAAAATGTTTAGTTGAGCAGAAAGAGAGGCATTCCAGTACAGACTAATTAAGAACTATAAACTTTCATTCAAGTGGATTTTTAAAATATGAAATCCTAAAATAATTAAAATTTGATTAGTCACCTATGACCACTGGATTTCCTTTGCCGCTTCTGCCTAGTCATAGCACTGGCTTCATGGGACAGTTCTTGCTATTTGCTTAGTTTGTTAAGTGTAAGGACAAGATTGTTGTTTGTATATGTCTGACTTGAATGCCTAACAAATTCTGCCAACTTGTTAAGCTTTTGGTAATTTTTTCTTAAATAAATAATAAATGACCAGTATACTAAAGAGGAAAGGTACTATGTGCTTCTTCTTGGCACGATGATGTCTGGACACTACCGAAGCAATTACAGTGGTAATAGTTATCTTCGTAATGACTAAGGGATTCTTAAATGTATATTCTTTAAAAAGGTACATTGAAGTACTAAGAAAAGCCAAGTATGTAATAAGCCGGAGTAAAAAAGAACACTCTATAACTTAAAGTCATCACTCAGTTGGGAGGTGCTAGAAGCCAGAAACCATCATCAGCTCAATTGGGATAGAATCATTGCCAAATATATCTGCACAACCAGGAATTCAAATCCACATATCATAAAATAATTTAAAAATTCCAGCTGAATATCTTTTCATCAGTTTGTTACTCACTTTTAAAAAAAAATGATGACATCATATTTTTGTAATAATATATATTTTTAAATTGAAGACGGATGGCTGCTCATATTCCACAGATAATACATTTCCTGATTATGTAGCCTAGGAGATAAAACAATTAGCTTAATCTCCATTCTCCATTTTTTTTTTTAAGTTATTTGAGCCAAAGCAACATGCAGTTTGTTAAAGAGCCCAGTCACATTGATACAATTTGAATTGTTTCTTTATGAAGAGCTAAAAGCATACTCTGTGAGTAACCCTTTACAAATAATAAATATGCTCCCTTGGAATTAGCTCGCAACTTGATTTATGCAGGTTGGCTTGAGACCTGCTTGGGTACCAGCTGGGGTAAAATGTGTCTGTGCAGCCAGCCGCCCAACTTTCCAACCAGAGGTTTGTTGCCAAGATTTAAGCCACTCACAAACCAGTTAAAGAGGGGAGAATTTATCTTAATTCTAGAGTAGAGTTCATAGGAATCTGAAAACAAGAACCACTTACTGTATACATCTGGGCCTCATGAGGCCCCTACCTAGAAAATGATCTAAAAAGCAATCTGTCAACAACTGAACGATTTCTCTACTATAAGAATAGCCAACATTACTGACGCCAGTCAGTGTGTGTGTGTATGTGTGTGTATGTATGTGCGTGTGTATTTTCTACCATATTGTGAGTAAGTTACTGTCATTACTCTGGATTTATAAATGAGAAAACTGGTATTTAGAGGAGAGATGAGTGGGGCCTCTCAAGATTACAGTTTAATAATCACTCGGGCAAGGATTCAGAGGCAGGCAGCGTGCATTCATGGCCCACTCTTGCCACTGCATTGTTCTGTGTCCCGTGGGGAGGCTGCTTAATTTTCTGTGCACAACATTTGATGGGCCTACGATGTGGAATTAAGACTCACCTTCCCCCCAAAAAAGATGTTGTAGTAGGAGGAAATAGGAGGAGGTTGGTAAAAGTCTATAAACTTTTGGCCATAAGATGAATAAGGACCGAAGATTTAATGTAAAACATGATGACTGTAGTTGATAACCCTGCATTACATAATTAAAATTTGCCGCGAGAAAACTTAAGTGTTCTCATCAAAAAAAGATAACTATAAATATGTGAAGTGATGGATATGTTAATTAACTAGATGGTGGTAATCCTTTCGCAACGTATATGTATATCAAATCACTGATGTACAGTAAGTCACTTAACATCGTCAATAAGTTCTTGGAAATTGTGGCTTTAAATGAAATAATGTATACTGAAATCCTAGGCTAACTGATAGAGTTAAATTTCTGTAGCATATTTTTGGTTATTAGAACATCACCAAACTTCTAAGACCCCAAACACTTTTAATATTAAATATGGAAATAAATGTGAGCTATACATATATTTCAAAAAGATGAATAAAAACAAGTAAGGTAATAATTTTCCAACCTACTGATTCCATCCAGTTCAGGATGGCAGATGGCTAGAGACTCTCCCAGAAACACAGAGCGCCAGGTGGGAACAACCCTAGACAGGACACCCTTTTATTTCAGGCCCACTCACATTCACACCCACACTTACTCAGACTGGGACAATTTAAATACACCGGTTCACCGAACTGCACATCTTTAGGATGTGGGAGGAAGCTGGAGTCCCTGGAGAAAACCTACACAGACAGGGGGAGAATGTGCCGACTCCACACAGACAGTGACCCAGCCAGGAATCGATTGTTTTTCTCAACTTTATGATGACACGATGTTGAATGAAATGACGTTATTTGAGGTCCTGCTATGCATTTTAAATATCTTACAATTTTATTTGTTGATTATATTCAATATATCTGAAAAAAAAAAGAAAAAAGGAAGTGTGGGAATGCAGATATGATTCTATTTAATAAATTCTCTGATGTCAAACTAATTTCTTCCATAAGAGGGAAAAATATAATTTACAATTTTGTTCCTAACCCATAATACTTCTCCAAATGAGTTGCTGGAAAAATAAGAAAAGATAGGGCAGATAGACATTTGCTAAGAGGAAATGTGCAGGTACCTAAAGTCCACCATTAATTTGTATTTGTGCTTGTTTTGCCAGAGACAAGAACAAAAGATGATTTTTATAAAAACTCAAGTAAACCAAATGACATGAGATCATTAGATCTGTCTGAACCAAACAGTCATGTTTCACTGTTCACATTATAGCCTTATTCATCAATTTTGTATCCCATTATATCATTAGGTACTTTTTCTGCATGCTTCTAGTTTTTCTCATTTAATCACTTAATATATCAATTACATTCCTAAATATTCTGATGGTGAACCATTCTTGAATTCTTGGAGGGAAAGCCTTCTTGGTCATGATGAATATATATTTTAATAATTTGAGATAATTTACTTTTTAATATTTTATTTGTAATGTTTGCATCCATGTGGATATGTGAGATTAAATTTATTTTCTTGCATCTCTCTCTTATTCTCTTTCTTTCTCGTATGTCTTTCTCTCTGTCTCTCTCACTGTGATGTGTATGATTTGACAAGGGGTAGGCAATCTTGTTCTTTAAAGGGTCAGAAATAATTTAAGGTATACGGCCCAACAAGGAAAAATCAAGGTTTTTATGTAGGTACTTATAAAACAACCATTTTAAAAGGTAAAAATGATTCTTAGCTTGTGAGCTCTGTGAAAACAAGTGGCTGGCAAGATTTAGCCTGTGAGCCATTGTTTGCCAACTTCTGTCTTTGGGGGTTGGCCCTAAGACATTGGGCCATTCTCTTGGCTAGAAAAATCAATTAATTCCAGCCAAGGGCAGGCTGATGTGCCAAGCTAGACATTTAGAAGGGCAAGCGACCCACTTTGTTTATATGTGTGTTGGTGTGTGCTCAGTGTTTGAAATGGGTCTAGCAGTCATCACTGAATGGCCATTTTCTATATAAAGGCCGCCAAGACTGAGGAGTAAGGCATCCCCTTTACATAGAAGGTAACCTTACTTCACTCATTTACCATGCTTTAAAAAGTAAGAAAAGCAGGTATTTATATCTAAAAATAGATTTTTTTCCCATTTGTTTGACTTCTAAATTGAGAGATATTTTCAATGGGAAAAAATAATCTTGAGGCTGGAGCTGTTTTAGAAGTTAAATTTCTCAAATGGTTTTGATACCTGCACAGTAGGCTGAAGCCTCCTAGCATATTCAAGAGTGACTGGCAACCGGAGTTTTAGTAAGACCTCATCTCCCTTAGCTGTTTCTACCAGGGACAGGGATTAAGGGCTGGACTACAAACCTGGTGGACAGGTTTCCTGTGGGAAAGTATGGATGGCCCAAGACAAATCTGCTGTCTGCCTAGAGTATATAAGGGGCAGATGAACAAACGGACATGTTTTATTCATTCTTTTCCTCCCTTTCTTATGTAGGGGAGGAAACTAATTTTCCTTCTATCCTTCTAGGTTCTTGGCTGACACTCCCCACCTCATCCCCCACCCCCTCCCCACACCACACCCGGTCATAAAAGACAGATAAATAAGAGAAAAGCAAAGAAGTTTAATAACATGTATACCTCTTGTATATATGGTATATACAAGGTATATATATATACATGGTATATACTCAGGAAAACTGAGTAACTCCCTAAAATGGTCCAAGCCACCATCTTAAATACCATCTCCAGGTAAAAACAAATAAGATATTGGGGGCGGGAGAAGCCAGTTATGGGAGGTTGCAAAGTACAGTGAACAAGGGTAAGGTGATGCAGATTCAAGTCTTCGCTTTTGATATTTATAAGAGTTTCTAGAGACTTGGTCATCTTTTTCCTGGTACAGAGAGGAGGACACCCTTACAAATGGAGTTTTCCCTTATACATGTAAATGTCTTACAAAGGAGTAACTTCTATTCAGTTTTCAGAGGTTCTCCTGTGTCTGCTGTTTCTTATAAACAACAAGCCTCCTACAAATATCAAATCATTATGTTGTGTACTATACCACAATTTAAAAAACTAATTTAAAATAATCCTTATGACAAAGAGGCATACTTTGGGGTGGCAAATTCTGCTCCCCTTCACCTATTCTCATTAACTCTGACCTCTGTATTTTCTTATGCCTTCTCCACTATTCTTTTTACCCACTGTGAAACCAGGTGAAAATACTGAAATTTAGATGGGATCGTTTTTGTGTTAGTCTTATATACTGGACTTTCTTGAAATCTCCATGCTACCCATGATCACCATGGATGTTTTGTCCCACGTAGGAAATAACCAGATGACTGTCACTCAGAGGGGAACAGTTGAAAAATGAACTTTGAAGTTCATATTTACCTGATGATCGTTTTGACTTTTAGACGTCTGATAAACTTGGGAAATTTCAAAGAATCTTGGAGATCTTCTAGCTCAGCAGTCGTTAAACTCTTATGTGGAGAAACACAAAACCTGCTCAGGTGTTGGTGAGAACTTTCTTCCCCACACAAACACGCAAACATACAGCAGCGGAAACGCTACACACATTTAAACATGTCTCATACAGTTTCAGGGTTTCATGCACTATCTGTGAACGTTCATTCTTGGAATTCTAAGAATGCCTGATCTGGTCTAGTGCCCTAATTGGCCTGAGGAGGTTAAGACATGAATGAGCCCAAGCTAGACAATGCTATCATGAATTATTTAAAATTTTTGCATTTACCGTTAACTCAGGAAGTGTCTTTTCTTTTTGCTTCATAAAATTCCTGCAACTTGTACTTCCCCACATTTAATTCAAAATTTTATTTGTAAATGTACTTATTATAGGTATACGATAATATATTTACAAATATATACCTTATTATATATCCAATATATAGTTTCAGGTACCACAAGGGAGAGGGTTTCAAGGTACTCCAGTATTTTTTTTTTTAAGAACTGACTTATAAAAACAGTTTTTAAGAAGAGACAATTAATAGAGATATCCCAGTAGCTTCGGTATATATCACATTTGCCAAAAGCAGTACAAGACATGCTCTTATGTGGTGACACTAATTAATGGTTTTTAGGTACAATGTAATTGATTTTTGTATTTCACTTTTTGGAAAATTAAAAAGTGTCTGGTAGCTGCTTTATGTAAAAGTATCTAAATTGAAGCTAAACAAAGAAAATAAAAGGAAGCAGCTTTCCACGGAATTCAAATTTAAGGAAACCGAGACGTGTATGCATAACTGATCATAATTTTTAATAATATGCCTGTGCTTGTGCACATTCACATATGTGAAATCAGTAACAGTCCTGAAATGGCTATATTTCAAGGCAAAACAGACATTATTTAGTTTGAGATTTTCCATTTCCAAACATGATAGCCAGCTATGCTGGAAGACCCAATTCAAAGAATTTAAACTGTACAGTAAGAACTGTAATATACTTCTTTATGATTTACTCAGTAATATTTTAATGGGAATCTAAAAATAATCAGAACGATGTCACCAAGTCCTTTTCCTTTTAAAGTTCCTCTATTTAGTTTCAAAAGAAAAGACTTTGGGAATTTCACATTTTGTACGTGGATTTATAGTGCTTGAAGTGAAATAATAACTAGTGAATTATAATAAATTATTTTCTAGTTTAGCAGCATCAGATTGCTTGCCAACTTTCTAATTTTTCTTAGACTATGTTTAAAATACTTTTCTGTGCTTAATTTTACATGTAAAATTTTTATTTGGAAAGAGATTAGCTAACTTAAGGCGCTGTTGCCTGCCTTCCTTTAAATGTGCTCACAGCTTTAAGATTTTCTTTTTTCGTTTGACTTTGCAGAAGAGAAAATGTCTTCTCTTCCTCCACAAATGCTGTGTGGTGGTGCTGGCTGTCTTCCTTCATGGGCAGGATGCCTAAATACTTAATTGTTCAATCTCTACATAAGAATCACTTTGCCCAACAATGAAATGCAACTGCCTCTAGGGTAAAATGCAGCAGCTGCTGAGCTGTATGTATGCTCAACCGAGAACCAGTTTGGGGCCAGGCAGGAAAAAGAATGAAAATTCATTTACAAGAAAGGGAAGGAGTTGGTGGTCTCCTGGCAGTGGGCTTTTACATTTTGCAAACCTGGCTTTGCCCCCACCGTCATTCTTACTCAGCCCACTTCACCTCTTTTATAACTTATGCTTTCTTCTTCCTCTGATCTTCACAGGGCC
Source organism: Pteropus medius (assembly GCF_902729225.1). Classification (NCBI taxonomy): domain Eukaryota; kingdom Metazoa; phylum Chordata; class Mammalia; order Chiroptera; family Pteropodidae; genus Pteropus; species Pteropus medius. Next base: position 10,267,083 of record NW_024354499.1, read on the forward strand.
AGTCTTTTTCCTCTACTGCCACTTTCCCTTCCTCTTTTCTAGATTATTCTCCTAATTGTGTGTTATGTTCAGTAATTTTTGATTTATGTCAGCTGTCAAACGGTTTTCTCTTGAATCAGTAGAATTAATCGTGACATTTTAGGTTCCTCTATCCACCCTGATGGGAGATCTTTGATATGTTGAGGGGAGAAAGAGGAGCTTCTCGAAACCTCTGGGCTGCTGGGGGCTGGAAACCCTGTGCCAGCAGGAGGCCAGGGATAGAATCCAAGGCTCACAGAGCTTTCTAGTTAATTAGATTTAGTCATATGACATTTGTGACTCAGGCAGTTGCACAAAATAATTAGTCACACAGTCCTAAGCTGAAGGTCTTTTGCTGGTGTGTCCAGTTAACAGAAGTGAAATGTCTCCTAGGGATATGATTGTAATGGTCCCTCTGAAATTCACCTTTTTCAAAACCCCTGTTAAACTTCCCCACTGTATATTCCTTTCTCTCTTCTCAGGACTTCCGTGGATTTTATTCTTTATACTTGACAACTCATCACAATCTTATGCTATTTTTTCTATTAACCCCCTGCGGGAGAATCCTGTGTGAAGACTGGCTTACTCTCTTAACTCCTAAATTTCACTTACATCTTGTTTATTTGTTTCTTTAATTTAATAATTGCTGTCCCTACCATACTTGTCTCCAGGATTTTACTCTCTTCATTTTCACTCCTCTGCTATCTCCTTCCTTTTCTTCCTTTGCCCATAATAGGCACGTATCTTTTTATTTTTATTTATTTATGTTTTTAAGCTGAGTGAATTAAACACAGTAAGATATAGTACAAGGAAGAAAACAAAAGAACTGTTTCTTCCAAAAATTGAGGAGTTTACACAGTAATATTTTAAAAATACTCGAATTTTCCAGTCCCCTTGCCCAAGTTCCTTGCTTAATAACGCATGAACTGAGATAGACAGCAGCATGGAATCCAAGTATGGAACCTTAACAATAGTAAACTGTCCTGTGGTCAAGACAGGAGAGCGTGGTTCCTACCCTTGGCCTTTCTAGGGTTTGCCATCTTACTTACGATTTTGTGATTGCATCCCAAGAGACAGGCCACTTCCCCAGGCAAGAACATGTATCTTCCCTTTTCTATATTGCACATGGTTATACAAGACACACACACACACACAATACACACAACAATAATTCCCACACACACACACACACACACACACGAAGCTCATCTTGACACATTTAATGGAATTTGTTCATTCTCCCAAGTAGATTATAAGGATGATTTCTTTCTTTTAATTTTTTTTCCCATAAAGACAGTTTCTTAACGTTCACAGATCTTTCACGGTGAAATTCACACAGTGAATTCCTTGAACTGCATATAGAAGTATTCATTCAATATTTATTGAGCATTTAATGGCAGCTAAATGAAAGAAAAATGTATTTTAAGGTTCTAATAATGTTAAGCAACTGTATTTTAGCTTTATGATTAAAGTGGAGATTTAATTTTTTTTCTGCAAATATTAAAATAAATGAATGGAATAGATCAGGGTTTACATGCACAGAGATGTCACTTAGCAAACAGTGTGTCTGCTGACTGACAGCAGCAGCTACTTCTCCTTGTCCCCTTCTTCCTTCTAGTGGCCAAGTCTAAGGAAAATACACTTAACCAAAACCAGAGCTGGCTTTATGCTGCTACATGTTTATATTCCACAGGCTTATTCTTAAAGACCCATGCATTCAAACACCTCTAAATTAAAGTTGATTCATGATTTATCCCCTCAACTTAAGGCCTTAGAGAAGTTAAACTCAGTCCCCAGGTAATCGACCTGATCACATAGCTTTATGTACCAGCTCTGCCCAGGTGCCTCTCCCATTTATATCTTTGGCATGTATCTCTCCCCAGAACTACAGATTCCTATATTTGACTGCTTACCACATAATTCTACTGGGTGTCTAAGAGATATCTCAAATTTATATTAAAAAACAAAATCTTGATTCCCCTCTCCCTAACCCTGCTCTTCCCATTTTTCTATATCTCAGTTCCAATTTCTCAGACCATATTTGGAGTCATAATCTACTCTTCTCTCAAATACCCACATCCCTTCTGTCTTCAAACTCTGTTGGCTCTACTTTCAAAATATGTCCAGAATTTACATGTAAATTGTAATGTGTTATTCTGTTCACACATGGCATTTATGTAGCAATAAGAATGAAGTAATACATCTATAATAACAATAGGCACGAATCTCACAAAATATAATGTTGAAAGAAGCCAGTACATAAACTATGATTTTATTTATATAAAGTACAAAAACAGGCAAAATACAAAAACAGGTAAAACTAACTTATTCATTAGAAGTCAGGTTGTCCTTAGAGGAGATTATCAAGAGGACATGACTGCTGGTTGACCTATGAGCTGGACCCACGAGCTGGGCCTGGACAATCGAAGAATCCTCACTCTCTCCCCTGTCCTTGGACTATATGTTCTGCTCACCATTCTTACAGCAGGAACCATTTCAAAGGTGTAACTCTGAAGAGAGTAAGCTGTTGTTGAGACCATTTGGATGGTATTTGTGACTGAACCCAGTTAAGGCCTCTATATAAACTTTTAAGATTCTGATAGATGAGTGCAGAGATCTACTCATCTTCCAGCCGCCAAAGACAAGCCTTGTGTGTAAGTTCCCTTGCTCATTAAAACTGCCGCCCACCCATCTAGAGTGGTGCCTCTTTCTTCGGTTTCCCCGTGCCCTCTGTGTACAGTGGGACCATTTCAGATTTCGCTCAGGGAACTCCCAAAATTGCAAACCAACTCTGGGTAGATAGTGACTGGAAGAAGTTAGGAAGAATCCAGGATTTTTAGTTTGTGAAAAGTTATCAAGCTGTATATTTATGTTATGTGCACTTTTCTATATGATACTTCTGTATATGATACGTGTATAAAAATAACATGGGTGGGCGCTGCTATTTCTCTGGTCCGAACACCATCACCCTTCACCAGATGCTGACAGTGGCCTCTTATCTAGATTCCCTTACTTCCACCCATGCTCTCTTACAGTGTGTAGCCAGAGTGGTCTTTGTAAATGTTGCTCAGTTTATATCGCTTTTGTTCAGGAGCTTCTAATGGCTTCCTGTCTTTCAGAGAGTAAAATCCAAAGGCCTCACAAGCCCCGCCCCCCAATCTGTACACTGTCCCCAACTGCCTTGGATGTACTTCTTTCTCACTGGGCTCCAGCCACAATGGTCTCCATATTCCTGATGCGCTGACTGCCACTCTGCTTCGGGACATTTCTGCTGTCCCGATACCCTACCCTAAGTGCCCCATCCCTCCACATATCCAGGGTGTGTCCCTCTCTCCTCTTCTGATCTCTGCTCCAGTGTTTTCCTTCCAGTGAGGCCATCTGTAACCATCCGTATAAAATAACATCCCTGCCACTCCCCAGCTACCTTAATCTACTTAGTTTTTTTCCCTACAGAAATGTTATCATATGAAAAACTATATTTCTAATTTCTTTATTATGTTTCCATATTTAGTTCACTCAGTGGGTTCCTTCCTGTATCTTTAGTGTCTAGAGCAGGGCCTGATACATAGTTGGGGTATTTGTTGAATAAATGAAAGCAGCTATGAAACAGGCATTCAGTGTGGCAAGAGCTATGATAATACTAGATCCTATGACCTGGTATTTCTAACTTTATAAATGTGTCCCAAAGGAAAAAAAAAAAAGTTAAAGTTACTTTCATGATATTGTTCAGTGCTATGTTCAATTGTTTTGTACAAATTATTAACAAAAGGGAGAACTCAGCTAAACGATTTAGAATGGGGGAAGAGAGGGAAGCTCTCTAACACCTATGAAGTGTTTCCTTGCACATTCTACAATGAAACACGTTGCTACTGATTGGAAGATATCACACCATGTCGAAATATAAAAATGTATGAAAAACACTTAACCCATTTCTGTATGACTTACCATATGTGAAAACCAGATGACCATGTTAACATGAAGTGATACTTATTATGTAGAAAGGCAGAGCAGAGAATAATAAAGAAATATAGATTATAATCTTTTCATTTTGCTTATTGAAATTAGCAGAGATAGAAAATATTTAATTAGGATGTATTTTTTATCCCAAATACAGAGCCTTACTTGGTATATTTTCATGTGGAAAAATAATTTTTTTTCAATTTTATATATGTAATATAAAATATAAGTTTAATGATAAAACACACCCCTACTTTAAGATTTATTATTGACATATCCAGCTTATTTTCACCTTGGAAAGCTAATAAATTAAGTAAAGAGCACTATTTTTTCTTTTTTTTTTTTGGAGTCATGGAAAAGTGGACAGAGGTGAAGTGAGGGGCCACCCTTTAATTACAATAATAGTAGACTTTCCTCAGCTACCTTAGGATACACTGTGGTGGCCAGTTAAGACTGACCTGTCTTACACAATACTAACATCCTATAGATGTTTAATTGATACTAACATATGTGTCATTCAGCAATAATTTCTTAAAACAACTCCTTAACTTGCTCCTTTTTGCTCAGCTCTTCTTATCTATACAGCGGTCCCCAACTTCTTTGGCACCAGGTAACAGGTGCTCTTATGAGAATCTAATGCCCGATGATTTGGGGTGGTGATGATAGCACTGGGGAGCGGCTGCAAATATGGATGAAGCTTCTCTCGCTTGCCTGCCACTCAGCTCTTTATATGCAGCCTGGTTCCTAACAGGCCATAGACTGGTACCGGTCCGTGGCCTGGGGCTTAGGGATCCCTGAATAGATAACTTGTCTCATTTGTATAAGACAATTGAAAATATCTCACCATTCTTCATCAACTCTACAACCCATCATCACCAAATAAATTTGATCATTTCTGGTTCTATACTCTTTACCCATCTTGGAATTTTGCTTTGCTCCTTTCTCACTATCAAGTGCCCATAGTTGGAGTATTTGTTGAATAAACGAAGGCAGCTATAAATGAATAAATGAAACAGGCATTCAGTGTGGCAGGAGTATACTTACTAGATCCTATGACCTAGTATTTCTAACTTTGTAAATATATCTCAAAGAGAAGAAATAAATAGCTATTTTTATGATATTGTTCACATGCTCCTTTCAGTTATCCTACACAAATGTTTAAAGGAAGAACTCAGCGAAATGAGTTATTCAATTCAAAACATTGAATTAGCTATCAAACTCAATCCTTCAACATGCTTTGGCATTTCTCCTATATAAACTTATTCTTTCCAACCTCTGTATTCTCCACTCTTATTGAAATTTTATTTTGAGGCCTTTATAAAAATTTAAGTGGTTAAAAACAATAAATTAGATGACCTTCTTGAAACATGCCCTAAATCATCCCAGCTTCAAAATAGTGACTTACCTAGTATTGCCTTCATTTTTAAAATGCATTCTATTATACAATATTTGTTTTTTTCTTATATATTCATAACTATTTTTGCCAGTTCACTATTGTAGCAGCTTCTTGAGAAAATGAGAGCATAGTCCCTGATTCTTACAGCACAAAAGTATAGTACAATTAAGAGGAGCCCAGTGATTTAGTCAGGAAGTTTTTGTATATAATGTAAGAGATGGGAAAGAGGTAAAAGAACTTAGGTGGATTATTGGTACTCATAAAAGCCAAAGTATGCAACTTAGCTAATTTGTTAAAATTAGAATAATTATCCCTGTGATAGTTTCCCATTGCTACTACAACACATTACCACAAATTCTATGGCTTAAAACAACACAAATTTATTATGTTACAGTTCTGGATGTGATTAGTTCAAAAGCAGTTAAAGTCAACTGTCGGCAGACTGGGTCCTTCTGGTGGCTCAGTGGAGGAATCCGTGTCCCCTCCTTTCTAGCTTCTGAAAGCCACCTGCCTTCCTTGGCTTGTGCACACCCCCCCTTTAATGCAATGGCATTACTCCCACCTCTGCTTCCGTCATTCCATCTTCTTCTAATTCTGTCCCCCTTGTCTTCCTTTGTAATTAGCCTTATGATTGTGTATGGCCCACCTAGATAATCCAAACTAATCTTACTTACCATCCATAGTTTAACCATACCTGAAGGCCTCTTTTGCTATGTAACAACATATCCATTGGTTCCAAGGATTAGGATGTGGACATTTTTAAAGGGCCATTTTTTTGACTACCACAGTCACTGGCAGTGCCAATCTCGCTCTTGAATGAGTGTGAAAGGAGTTACCCTGAATACAATAAAGAGGGTGTGTCAGACCTGTGGATTTCATCTCTCTTGCTTGCCACTATAGACAAATAGTTTGAGAACTTCTGCATAAAGGAGTTTGGAAACTTTATCTGTTAGGTAGGCAATGGTGAACTATCAATATTTTTTAAGTGTCTAATAAATCTCATTAGTTCTACATTTTCAAAAAATAACTGGTGGAAAAATGAAAGCTGTGTTGGTTGGAGGTCAGACCCAGGGGAATAGAAAGCCTACACTCAGAGAGTGGTGATGGAATTGGAGTGTGGACATTTTGGAGATGATTCGGTGTAATTTGGAAATGTTTGGGTTTGTGGGGACAAGAATGTTAGGGATGACTTGGAAGGCTTTAGCGTAGGTGGCTGTATAAGAGATGACATTAATAAATTTGAATTTATTCAGTTATTGTTGCCTGTGGACATACCTGTACCAGACTCAGAAGCAGAGGTTGCAGAAAATATACCACACTTAGATTTGCAAATGTGTATTTTGAGACTAATAGGAAAGGTTGGGGGTTGCTTACTTCAGTGAGTGTATTCCAGAGAGCGGTTGAGTAGTTGTGTGTGTTTGTGTGTATATTTGATTTCTGCATATGTTATAATTAATACAGAATATGTAATATATGTAGAAATTATTATAAACAATAAATTGCAAATTTATTTCTTGATGTATTTGTGTACAATATATTAATAATGCAGAAATAATTTTACATGCATATGTTGCATGCAACATATACATGTATGTGTGTGTGTATATATATATATATGCAAACATATATGTACTCACTTTGTTGATCATAGTGACTAAAGTAGAATGATATAAATTATCAAAATTTCCAGATATTAATGTTTTTTTTGAACACTGATATTGCTTGCATCTCAGTCCGTGTAGACTGAACTCATTTAATAATCTTTCTTTGCACATGTTCCAGACCTGATCTTACCTAAATTTAAAAGAAATACAAAGCAATTGGGAAAAAAATTACAAATTCTCCATATTACAAAATTGAGAAGATGTGGTTCTTGCTCCAAAGAGTCTAATATAAAACACAAGCAAAAATGTATACCCGAAGCTTACTGGATTTCGTTAATCAATGTCACCATAATAATATAAAAATAAATAAATAAATAAATAAATGTCAAATGTTTTCCATCAAAAAATAAAGCATCCTAAAAAAGATATATCATGTCAGTTGTTAATAACAATAGCTAATATTTATTGAGTTTTAATTTTATGAGCTCAGCAAAATTCAGCCTTTTAAATTTTAACTGATTAAATCTCACAGTCATCATCAGAAGTAGGTATTGTGTGTAAAACACATAGCAGAGAAAAGGTTGACAGAACATTACTAGTCAACTACTAGAACCTAAGCGAGTTGGGGAAATGTTTATAGAGGAGATAACCCTTGAAATGAGACTTTAGGGATGAAGTTTTACAGGTCTGTAAATGTGAAAAGCTTTCAAAGGAAGAACAACATTTGAAAAAATTGAATAAGGCATAGAGTGTCTGAGGAATGACAAGTGTGCCAGATTTTAAAGTGCCAGAGGGAGAATGGCAACCGATGAGTCTTGTCAGGAACATGAAGGTCAACTCAAAAAGGATGTAGCTATGGTGTAAGAAGCTTGCTTTATATCGTGTGGCTTATGGGAAGACTGAACTAATTTTGAACAGGATAGTAAGCTGATTCAGTTTGCACGTTAGTAGAGCCTTTATTGCAGCAGAGCGAAAGATACATTTCTGGGGGGCTTTGGGGGAAGGTGAGGAAGACTGGAAGCATGGCGAACACTAAGGAGTCTGTTTCAATAGGCTACATAAACGCGATGAGAATTGCGTCTGTGTAGTTGTACTGGTCGTACTGATGATAAAGAAAAGGACAAATGTGGTACATTTTTATGGTAGAATTGAGAAGATATGGTGAGTGGAAATGGGGAGTGTGGAAAATTTGGAAACAGATGATCCTGTCTTGGGCAACCTCGTGGGTGCTGGGGCTGCTCACTGAGATTGTGGTTGTTACAGGAGAGACAGAATTTTGGGGAAGCATAATAGTATTTAGATATTTTGCATTTGACGTGCTTCTTGGACATCCAGGTGGATGTGCCTAATATGCGGTTGAACATATGGCCCCAAAGCTCAGAAGACATTTGGGCCGGACATGCAGATTTGGCAATCTGTGATGGAAAGCTGGAAATTAAACTCCTGGGGTGAAGTGAACCAGTTAGGGAGAGCAGATCATACGAGAGGAGAAAAAGGCCCAAAGAGGGCAACTGTGGGAGTATCTACAGTTGGAAAAAATGTACTTCTGGAGCACAGAGGAAAAATGGGTATCATAAATAGAGACTTAGTAGTCATCAGTATATCAGTGGTAGTGAAATCATGATGGTGGATGCAATATCTTAGGTAGGAATGGTAGAAGAGTAGTAAATGCAACTCTGGAGAACAGGAAAAGAGGAATCTCAGCTGAGAACTGTATAAGTGCTTCAGAAAATTACCAAGCAGAATGGTGTCAGATGACAATGAAGGAGAAAGATCCAGGAAAGAGGGAGTGAGATCACAGGAAGGGTGAGTGAAATAACAACTGAAAACTGCTGTTTAGTGATTAAGAAAGTAATTGGTAACCTTTGTGAGAGTGATTTGAATGTGGTAGGGAGGGAAAAAAAACACCAAAAGAGTGGATGTAAATGCGAATGTGAGTCAAAGACTATGGACTATCGAACTGAGGCATAATGATTGTTGATTAAATAAATGTCCTTCAAACATCTCTTGAAATTACTTCCATGTAATGTTAGAAACACAAAGGGATCAGATTGTAAGGCCAGGGAATTGTTAGAACCAGGCGAACTGTAAAATAGACCTATGTATTGGCTACCAATTGTGCCTATCAACAGGTCTTATGTTATTTCTTCAGTTTCCAGTTTTGATTGAACTAACGGTCCATTGCTCCAATCATACTTATGAGGACTTTTAATGACCCTAGTATTGCATTACTTAGATATAACAGGCATAATAAGACATATTAACCATTTTAGACAAGCCATAGAAATTAGGACCAAAGAATTATTTTCATCTGGCTTATTTCTAAGAAGTAGAAATTACGAAATATTCTGCGTACCATTTAAATTTAAGAGAATGGATATTGGCTGGATCTGATTGATTAAGCCTTTTATATCTTTATGTTCTAAGAATTGAATGAGTCTTTTATTTGAATTCACATAAACCTCCACATATAATGTTTTTGATTCATGGTTTACAAAATATAGTCCATTTGGCAAGGACATAAAATTAGCCCAATATGATCATTGATAGAATTGATAAATTATTTAAATGATATTTTCAGCCTCCAAGTTAATCATCAGACATAATCATCAGAGATATGTTAATTGGTTTTCACCTTATTTTGAGATGTTAACAGTATAAGAAGTCACACTTTGAGTTGTTTTGCAAATAAAAGTCTCATGAAGTCTTTGGGATGCCAAAGTTAAATCCAGATTCTTTTTCTTTTTACTTTCCCAAATATTCCTCAACTGGTCTTTCTTCTCTCTCCTTTCATCCTCCCAATTCCCACAGGGTTGTAAAATATAGAAATGGTACTTACCTATCAAGCTATGTTGACAGTAATAATGGGTTAGGATAATGTTTTGAGATATTAATATTTGTTTCATTCTGCCTGCATTTTCTCCTCTCTCTGTGGTTGCTTCAGTGGTGGTGTGATTGCTTAGTTATGTAGGATTTTTGTTTTACAAAAATAATATACTTCTTGAAGAAATTTTGCTATTGAGGAGAAGAAGGGAAGAGTAATACTTCTGAGAAGAGGAGGAAGAAAGAAGTGGGAGTATTCTACTAGACAGGGAAGCAAATGGAGGACTATTTTCTATAAAGACCAAATCCATGGCCATGCCCTAACAAGGCCACAAAGGAAGAAGCCCTCCACACGCTCCTAGGGGCTCCACATTCTCAGCATTTGGTCGATTTAGGCTTAAATTTAGCGAGGGATCATGTGCAATTTGAACAATGAGCTGTGATCCTTTATGGCCATATACTGAGGCCCTTCTTCAGGTGTGGGAAAGACACCTATGTGATCTGCAACTCTAAAGACATAGGAGGAGTGATTTCCTAATTCACCATTAAATTTCTTCGGAGCTAGACTTAAAAAACAATTAAATAAGGTGTCATTTTTGCACAAAGCAGTTGTGGATGTAAATTTATACCGACTGTTCTAGTTATTTCACTTAATGAAAATAATTTTTATTCTAACAAGGCCTGTTCTTTCTCAGCTCTGGGAGTACAGCTTTGTAGGTGACTGGCATGTTCTTGACTCTCCTAGACTTTGTGTCAAGAGGCAGTTCTCCATGGGTTCTTCATATCTCTGCACATCTCATGAGCAGAAGCACTAAGTGCCCTTTGTATCAGGTTACCTTTTTAAGGATGTTTTAGAGTAAATGGCATTGGAATAGAGATACTGTCTCCCTGTGGCGGAAAGGGCGGGTTTTCTTGCATTTTGAGAAGATAGAAATAGTCTTTCCCTTCAGGGCTGAGAGTAGGCATACTGATTGTCCAGTGTAATAAAAAAAAAAAAAAGAAAATATTTCCTCAGGAGCAGAGGACAGGTATGTTCGCTATCTATAAAAGATTGAGGTCCCCTAGGCTGAGTTCTCCTCCTGTAACACAAATCTGTGTGGGTGCAAGCATCCATTATGCCCAGCCCCATAAAACTGTTGTCCCATGAAACTGTAGAAGGCTTTTTTTGTAGCTTGTAAATCGAGTAACATCTCAGACCTTTTAGAATTCTTATCTTAAATTCCGCTGTGAAAAAAGAAAAAAGTAAATACATAATATGGTGCAAAGTAATAATTATAATAAAAGCTAATATTTATTGAGCACTTTCTATGGATCAGCTTCTGTACTAAAATTTGCATTTAATCTCTCCTTTTATCATTATAATAACCAGTATGGTAGATTCTATTTTTGCCCCCTAGTCAAGTTGCATGAGGTCACAGGAAATCTTAGAGCTAGGATTCAAATCCGTGCTTGATTCAAGAACTTGTGCTTTTAACCACTCGGCTGTGGACATAAAATACTTGAAATAAAGCAATTCTTATAAAGTTCACTCAGATTTATAGTGCTCATTTTTCAAAATAAAATGTGGCAGCCCCCAATGCCATGAAGTTTCTAATGAGGCCAGGTGGAGGAAGCAGCCGTCCTGAGTGTGACATGATGGATGGGAAGAGGCCTTGTATTCGCCTATGTCCTTACTTGATTTTACTTTACCTGCCACATTGCCTGGTACTGATTCATTCCAATGAGTTGCCACTACTATTTTTTTAAATTAAGCTTGTGAAGTTTGAAAATAATGAAAAATCCCAGACTTTAGGGTCACAATTCTTGTCCAAAATAGAACAATTCGTGGCTTCGTGATATTAGAAAAATTATTTAATCATTCTGCTCCTCAGAGCCTGAATTAGGAAATCAGATAGATGATACCCGTGATACTGTGAATTATAAGTATTCAACAAAATGACATATTTATGAAATCCAAATAACTTTATCAATGATAAAAATATACATAAATATATTTGTTTTTAAAATAACTATGCTGCACAATGTCTTATGATTTATTAGTCATTTATTACATAGTGTGAATTAGTTGATAACATTTCTCATCCCCTACTACATTTATTTTTTTACTAACAGGAATCAGTGGAATATCTTCAATGTACTAAGCTGGATAAATGTTTTGTATGGCATAGAGAGAGACTTTTGGGTGGTATGTGTGTTTAGTATGGCGACAATCTGGAGAAGATGGCCTAATAGGAATATCTCTGGTGTGCAGCATGGGGCTATTGAGACAGGAGTGATGAGGGAAAACATGGAGCCTTGTGTTGAGAACTATGAAGCGTGCATGGCATTGAACTATTGGTCAGCTAACAAGTTATCTAGAAGACAGACTGGGGATAGAGACAAAGGCTTTTGTTACTCACAGCAGAGCAAGCAGCATGAGCACTGTATTCACACAGGTTCCACTTGTCCCTCTCCCTCCACCCCTGCATGAATCCCTGGCGGTAGGGGGGGTGAGATAGAGGGGCTTGTGGGGGCTGTGCATCCAGTGGGATTGCATCCCTCTTGAGGATCCCTGAGCTAAAGGAACCTGAATCTTTTATATTGGACAACGTGCATGCCTCCCCTGTGATCCTGAGGGAGACATTATTTTTCCTTGCTGCATAAGAAGCAGATTGCCCTCTGCCTTCTCTATCTTCCAAGGCTTTCCACTACACAACATCTTTAACAGAAGAGTCTGAAACAAAGAGGCCGTTAGTGCCTCTGTTCACAAGATGTGCAGAAAGGCAAGAGACTCATGTGGAGAATTATCTCTCAATATCCTGATGAAGTGGAGGCATCGTGAAGTAAATATTAGCTTCCTTCCCAATTTGACTAATCCAAACTATAGTGCAGAAATTACAGTATACAGTCAGACTTTATCATTGCATAAAAATTCTCTGTTCTTCATTTTTGTTTTCATCTCTTTTTCTAATGCTCCCTCATACCACACGCACACATACACACACATGCCACACATATACATACATACATAAAGGAGATAAAACATGTAATAAAGAAGGAAAAAATAAGGTGGAGATTTGGAAGGCAATAGAAATTAAGGCTTCAGAGAAAGGTAAATGGGAAAGCAGACACAGGGATTTAGAATATTTCATCATGATCTCAGACATCTAAAAGATTAGAATGCTTGATATTAACATCAAAGTGAGAGTTTAGATAAAATATATATCCCATGCATAAGAGTGTATTCATTGGGCCAAGCCACAGTGGGTAGGATAAGTCTACCTTGTTTAAAACCTAAGTCTAGTGTATATTCCAAAACATGCCATTGGCTTCACCATCTTCCTTCAGGCTCTCTCTTCAGTTGACCATTACTAATTTGTGAGCATGGATCCTATGTGGCTGATCGGACTTTCTGTAATGGAACAGGATAAAGTCTACCTTAATTAGTATTTGTGGGGCCCAGAGCAAGAGTACAAATGGGTACCTGCCTACCATATGTCTAAATATTTAAAGTTATGAATCAGACTAACAAACTGTCTATTAGAATATATTCTAGCCTCTTAACAAACATACTTTATAATGACAACAGTTAAAAATATGTGCAATGCTATACTATTTTTATGACAGAAAGTCAGCAAAATTTCAAGGTCAACTAATTGTAAATATTGCAATTCTGTATGGTTCTGTTGATGGCCTGCATGAGTAATAAAGTCACATATACAAGCTATGATATACTTTTACATAAAATTTATTTTCTTGCCTTCATTTCAGAAAAATCACAAAATGTTATAGTAAAGATATTCACATAATTTGTGTTTTGCTGAGGGTAATGACCTAAATGATTAAAAAAAGTAATAGTAATCAAAGTGCACAAAATTTAAATGTATTTTTCAAAAATTAAAAATAAAACTAAATGTAAAAAGTAGAAAAGATTTTACATGTATGATTTTAAAAGTTTATTTTTCTCTAATATATTCAAAGTTAGCTACTGAAATTAATGGACACATTAAATGTATTTAAAACTGAACATTTTGTTTAATTTTCCAAAAATTATTAAATCTCATTGAATTTGTTTCTGAAAATAAATTTTTAGCAATTATACTATTCAGTAGCTTTTTAGTTGCTTTTTAGATATGACCTGTATCATAATTTACACATGCTACATAAATATATATATAACTCTAAGAGTAATTCAAAATGTTTAATATTTTATTTCTCTGCCCCATGTGCAACTGATCTGAGCACTGATATTTTGTGTGTGACTCAGAATCGTTATTTGAAACAGGAAGAGAAGCAAAAAATACTCACTTAACACTGTGAAAAAAATATGTTGTGTCTCTGCAAGAATTGATTGCACTTATACTATCTTAGGGTAAATATATGTTAATTAATTAGTTCTTTTAATGAGATAAATTGGCCTTTTCTCAAACCTTTTATCTTCAAGAGAAATACTTGTATCTAGCAATACATACTAGAGGTCTTAGCATTTGTGTGCAGTTGCCTATTGTTTTGAGGACATTGGGCAATAGATATGGAAAAGGGTCTCTCTGCGTCCCACGTAGTCTTAGTCCTGAGGATGTATACTTAGGGATACAGGTTTTGCTGGCAAGACAACAAGTGACTGGTATGCCCATCTGTTCTTTAATACACATTTATATTTTGTGAGTTTGTGATATTTGAGGTCCTCTGAAGAGACTCAGGACAGGAGCCGCTTTGACCACTGTAAAGATAAAGGCAGACCTTGTAAAATAGGAAGAAAATCAGGTGTGGGATCCCTTCTGGAATTTAAGAATGATTTTGATATTATAATCCCTTCGACAGTTATTCAAAAATAGTTTATACTATGCCCAGTCTGGTGATAAACTAATAGATAAATAAATGCCTCCCTTATCCCTGCAAAAAAGGGAAACAAACAAACAAAAAAACCAATACATACACAGTGATAACTAACTCCTGACTTCAAGTGTGTTAGGTTGCCTTAAGGAGACACAGGGAATAGCAGTGTCCAACAAGGCCAAAGTGGAGCCCACCGGGAAGCAGCAGACGGACCTACTGGATGTGTGGTTGTCAGAGTTGGTGGCCTATGGCAGGTCCAGGGTTTTAAGCCAAGTAAGGGAATCAGGTTGGGAAGAAAAATGCATATAGTAGTAGCATCAGTTGGGTGATTGGAACTGGCTACAGTGTGATCAAAGCGGATTACTAGGAATGCAAATGCTAGATTCTAACCTATATATGCTAAAAACGTGCAATCCACCCAGTCTTTATTAAGCATTCCTGCCATGGCCTGGAACACTGTGTTAGTTCTTTTGGAGATGTAGCCGTGGAGGATGAGACAGCTGTGACTCGTGAGGCTCACAGTTGTGCCTGTAAAATTGATCGCTTTCAGCGTAATTTGTAGAGCCTCAGAAGAAGGGCCTTCTTCCTCTTCCACTTGAGCTCTGTTGCCAAAATTTCATTGAGTCTTTAAAAGGTACCTTCGAAAATGCAAATAATATATCAGAATTGAGAATATTATCAATAAAAGCTTTTAATGCCAGAGTGGTGTGAAAGGAGCTTTTTATTTTTGTTCCACAAAGTATTTGAGCGACTGGAATGAGTATGTAACTGTGTAGTCATCTGGCATAAACTCAAGTGAAAAGTGGATAGGATGTGATGGAAAGCATGGAAGTCAGTAAAAGCACAAGCATGCCAGGCCCAGGCGGTCATCTAAAGGGAGGTAATATTGGTCTCGTTTCTCTGTTTAAATATGGGGCTTAACCATTATTAGAAGAAAAAGTAGTTTAATCTAGCAGAAAAATTGCCTCTTTTTTCTCGTTTGTATATTTAAATTTCTTCATTTAATAAAGAATTCGTGATGAAGAGTTAAACATTTTAAAACTATGAGTTAAATATGTTCCACTTTTCTTATATGTAAAAAATTAAGGGTTTACTATTAGATGCTTTAGGATTGCATTGTTCTCTGGTGTGGACTTCATTAAGTGAAACATCCTTAATCATTTTTTTTTTTTTTAATTATCTACACCAGTTTTTACAAAAGGGTTTCTGCATCTCTTCTTACTGATATACCCTTCTTCTGAACTATATATATAATCTTTGTCACTAGCTAGTCTGGTCGACCTCAAATGTGGTTTCCAGATCTGCAGCATCAGCATTACCCAAGACCTTGTTAGGAGTGCACACTACCGACCTCATCACAGACCTGTTGAATCAGACCCACTGTGGGTGGGGGCTCAGTGATCTGTGTAGTAACTAGACTTCCAAGAGATTCTGAACCATTGGTCTAATCCAACTCTCACAGTTCTAGATCACGAAACAGGTTCCAAGTACGATGATACTAACCTCCTGGTCTTCAGATGCCTACTCTAGTGCTTTTATCATTAATACTGAGTTTCTTTTCAAGAACATAATTGTTAGTGTCCTGGTGGGTTTCAGGACTTTCTAATCCTCATAGACGTTATAAATCTATCAGAACCTTCTAATAGGATAACATGGCATTTTCCCTTATTTTAATCAGTTAGAGTTAATTTTTTGGAAAACTTAATGTATTTTTAACACAAAATGCAGACTAGGAAATGAAGCACTGGGATGAAACAGGTCCTAGTAAAAATCAACTTATTTATAAAATAAGGCAAACTTTTTTATAAAAATAAAGTTGTCTTTGAAAGAAGAGCAAGTTTACATGAGCCATCTAGAAATTATGATGTGTCCAAACAGAGACTTCAAAAGGGACTCAAAAGAACTCTGTATCACTAATTGAAGAGAAGAGACAGACACTTGAATATCTAAAAATGAAAGGAAATTTGAAAGCATGTGAATTCCTAGAAGACAAAGATCTTGAATAAGACTTTGAGGATTTCTTTTATAAGGCAAAGCGTTTGTAAAACATTCTTCCCAGGACAGTAGTGTCATTTGTTTTCACTCTCAGAAAGTATGAAAAACATGAGACATGGGGAGTCCTCAATGAATCTCAGAATCTTCCAAGGTGATGAGGAGAAAGTTAGCACGACTGCATTAAAAATAGGTAATCTGATTCATTCTTTAAAAAAAAGTAGATGAATTTCAGTTATATAGTCCATTTTTATTCTTTTTTTTCTCATCCCCTCTGGTGAGCCAAATATAGCTAGATCGCTATATTTGTGATCTAGCCATTACAGATCAGAGGAAGCAAGGAACATCTTTCCTGGCAGCTCTTGCCTGTAGTTTTGGCAAAGTAAAGTCATTGTTTGGGTCTCAGCTTTCCTTTCAAATTCCAATGTAATCTCAGACCTTATTTTTAACCCTGCCAACCCTCATTTCCTCTTTTCTGATATATATATATATATATATATATATATATATGTATATCTAAACATATATATATATATTTATGTATATCTAAACACTGTACATACATACACGTATAAATAAATATGTGTCTAGGCATTTTAATCTCATCTCCTGTAAGGCTGCCCTTAATCCCATAACCATCCCCTTTCTGGTGGTACTGACTGACCCTCTATAGGGTTGGTCACCACAGAGGCAGATTGAAAAGGGACCTTTTTGGTACTGTTTGAGGGTTTTTCCTCCAAAAGCTCACCTTGCCTTCTTGTTCAGAAAGGCATGTAGTAATGAGCCCTGTGGAAGATACTATGCAATAATCTCATTTTGTACAACCTATAAAGAATGCTGCAGAAACATAAAGCCCACACCATTTTATTGAACGTAGCTAGGATATGGAGAAGTTAGTTAGGCTTATATGTCTTTGGAACAAATAATGAAGCTTAGAAAAGGAGAGAGCAAGAGAACTATTACTGTAGCATTCTATTTTTTTTTCCCTTAAACTTGTTTAGCATTATTGAACTGCAAAGAGCCTCAAATTCACAGGCTTAATGTCACATTAGCATATTCTTTTCATTTTATAAACTATATTTAATTTATTTTTCCACAGGGTGATGGTAGTGATCATTATAAAAATGTATTTTTTTTCATCTGTCATAAAGAAAGCAACATCTTAGACACAGATATAGGTCAGTAGTCTTGGTAATAACCTACTCTGGAATGATATAATAATGCCAGCTTTTCTTAGAAGGGAAAAGTACAGGGATGTGGAACTGTGTAGTCAGGAGAAATAATCACATGATCTGAAAGACCAAACAACCAATAATAGTTTTTAAGATGTTACCCAGGGTTGCGTCCTACGGAATATCACATCTGCACGTGGATTAAACTCTGACTTATGTCAATATTTCAGATTTGCTGAATGCTATTACTTTTGTCAAATAATGTGCGAGAGAGAACTTGTGTGGTGATTAGAATCCAAATTTAGAAAGAAAATCTATTTTTATAACAAGAGATTTTAAAGTAGTTTGTAAAGTTAGAAAACTTTAAGAATTTCCTGGAAACTTGAGTTTCATATTATGAAAGAAAGCAAGACTCTGCTTTTGGTCATTACCATGTACCATACTTATGCTAAACACTAAGGATAAAATGGCCCCCTCTCTTGCGGAACTTGTAATGAATCAACCAAATCCTTTTCCATTGACTACCCTGAATCCTAAGACTCTGGCTCTCATCTCTTTTCTCAACTCCAAGCCAAGTGTTCACTGCATTTAGATATGTGCACATTCACCTTAGATTCAATTCCAGTTCCCTCTTCAAGTGATAATTGACTCCCTCATTGATTTTCATTTGCAATTAGTTCTACCTCTACTTGTCAGAATCTCCATGCTACGTCTCCAATATTGAAATATAAAGGAAATGCCAAAAAGAGTCAGCTCAGGTAGTACTGACAGTGCTTCTCTCCAAGGGAGGACTGCCTGGTGTCTTGGGGAGTGTAGAAAAGCCAATTAGCAGGTGCCAAAGATAAATCACTTCCACCTGCAGAAAGGGCAATGGCACGGAGGGTAGGGCTTCAGTTCTAGGAAGGTGTATTGATGGGGATCCACCAAGAGTGAGCTGAAGTTCAGGCAGAAGAAGAAAAGGGAGTGGTGAGTAATCTGTGCATTTTGTAATAGCTCACCTGCTTCATTCAAATTGGTCAGATGCTTGCTCATTTGGGAGATTTAGCGGATGATCGCTTATTATTTGGTTGCATGTGATGCCGTCAATTGAATGTACCTGCTCAGAAAGGCTCAGTTCATTTAGAAATAGTATGAAGGGGTTATGAAAATGGACTTCAAAGAACTGGTCCTTCAACCTTGAAAAATATTTAGTTGCTGCTTCTAGATTAATATATCAGGGAAGCTGTGAAGGCAGAGAAACTAGAAAAGGTCTTCAGAGAAACTAGAAAGGGTTCAAGAATAGTTTCTCTACATTTTTAACTTATTAGAGAAGGTAAATTGTTTATAAACAAGAGGGGAAAATGTACTGGATACCACTTGTGCCCTTCCTCATATTCTTTAGCAGTTGGGGCGGCCAGATGGCTATAAAGTAATAGCAGCTTGCTCAGCTGCATCCACTTTCTCTTGCTTTTTATCCTGAGAGGACAGGTTGTTGATGCTCCTACATATGGAGGCAGTGGAGCCAATGGATGAGTGTTCCTTCTTCCCTGCATTGGGCTGACAAGGAGGAGGTGTTTCAACATGTCTCTGCAAAGATTCCCAGCAGTAACCGGTCCCAAATGCCCGCAGTGAGAATCAGCTTGAAAATACATCATTGGCTTGATTTTCCTTACAACCCTGTTTCCCTTTTCCTAATTCTTCACTAATTTCAGTTCTTCTGGGGGTCACTTCCAAAAATATATATTACCTACATACAAGCCTTTTCTTAGGGTCTGCTCTTTGCAAGAATTCAATCTAAGATACTTGTACCAGAAGTAGCCCTAGAAGGCAAACCCTCAGGATGAGATTGTGAAATGATATGAAAGAGATGACTCCACTGGTACGTTAGTGGGGGAGTGATAATCCTAGGTGTTCAGAAGCATCGTATTTACTTTTATTGTATTATAGTTCTTCTGGGGGTTCACAGACACAGTCTTTGCCCGTTTCCTTGGTCTTGGTTCTTGAGTACAAATGCGAGAAAGATATACTAAGCAGTGGGTAGAACCCTCAAATGAATTCTCTGAATCCCTGAAGTAAAAACTATTGTGAGAGGAAAGACAAAATTAGAAGTCTCTGACCCAGGACAAGATAAATCGGAACTAATACTGCATAGATTAGCCTTAAGGCATGTAGAGCTTGTGATTCTAATTCACATTACTTTTTATTTCATCTGTATTACACCTAAAACAACTAGAGGAATCATAGCAAATCTGTTACTTGGACCATGTAACCCACCAGACCTAGCAGTGCCATGAAATGTGTGATGGTTAAGGATGCTGTGTGTGTTCACTGACAAGCAGAGAACTGCAGTGCAGACCCCTATGGTTCAGATGTATGCCAGTGCCTTCCATAGCAGAGAAAGGCAGGGAGATAGTCATGGAAGTACAAGGATAGAGAGAAGAATATGAAATGCAGTAGCAAGGGCAGAAGCACTGAAGACATGTTATCAGGGAGAAACATTCCCCCTCCCCCAAAAAATAGGAATAAGGAAAAGAAAATTAATTGTAATCATTGAAGGCTAGAGACTTAAATTTCTATTTCAAAGAGTTGTTACATCTATAAATTATAATGAGATACTCTATGTGAAGAGCTAGAACTGTTTTTGACACCTAAAAGATGCTCAACAAATATTAGCTTTCATTATTCCTACCATTGATGACTAATTAGATTAACTATCTTTCATATTAAATGCTAATAAGTATTAGAATGAGTTTTGTTCTAAACAATCACATTCAGAGCAGATATTATACAGTACATAGCTGGGAAATATGTCACAGATTTCTTAACCCTTTGTACCTTCCAGATTCTAAGGGTTAATGTCTTAAACATAAGTTGTAATACCAGTTACTCACCTAGCATATTTCTTCCTCTATTCACAAAGTAAAGCTATAGGGTTTAATTACTTAAAAGAGCGA
The DNA here is from genome assembly GCF_902729225.1 of Pteropus medius. Lineage (NCBI taxonomy): Eukaryota > Metazoa > Chordata > Mammalia > Chiroptera > Pteropodidae > Pteropus > Pteropus medius. The sequence goes on from NW_024354499.1 coordinate 10,287,793, forward strand.
TGTTGCCAAATGGGTAATATTGTCAGACAACTGAGCGATGTTAGTCTCAATTTTACCTTTGCTTTTTTCGTAATCCTTCTTGGAGCCCTGGTGACTCATATTCTTAGGTTGAGTAATGTTGAGGGTTACTCAGTGACTGAGCTGCTTCCTGCCCACACTGTTCCAGTTATGCAACTGGATTATAGAGTTTTTACTACCCTAGGTGGTTCTCTGAAGAAAATGATAACAAAGACTGTCATTTTAGGAGTAATTGGGTGTGCAAAGTGAAACAAGGAGACAAGACTTAAGACTTAAGGCAGGAAAGACAGACTTGGAAGATCACTTGTTTGCTAAAACATCTTGGTTACATTCCTTTCACGTGTTACTGTTTATGATTTGTCAGTTCTTATGACAGAAAATACTTTTAAAATTAATTTTAGCTATATTATCTTTTCTTTCCTCTTTCTGTTCTTAATGTGCAAGAGCGAGAAAAGCAGAATTATGTTTTAACACCAACTAAATGAGATGAAATGGGATAATGGCTTTCAAACATTTTGAAAAGTTAACAGCTATATAAGAGTAATTTCTGCATAAATTCAATATTACAGATAATGTAATGATAAAAGTGCATGCTTCAATGGTAAAAATGTTATTAAATTGGTATTTATTTACAATATTTTTTCATGGAAATTCTTGTATTATATATTGTTAACATCATTTTCAAAGATTTAAAATTCCCTTGAATTGTCTCTTTCACAGAGTTGTTTATATTCTTCTTCATTTACACTTTTTTTTGCAGTTCTAAAAAATAGTGTGTTTTATAAATACCTTATAATTTATCTCTTATAATTTATTTGGTCCAGAATGAGGAAACATCAGACAATTTGGTTGTGAGCAAATGTCTTAGTTTTATTACAGTTTGCATGCAAGAGAAAACATTCTAGTAGGCTAATTCAAAGAACCATTCTAGGTAGGGATAGTTTATCAATAAGAAAATGATTTCATAATACTTGATTGATACAAAAATAAAGAATAAATCTGGATAAAGATTACTAGACTCGTGACTGAAAAGTGTCAAATGATGATTATTAGCATCAATTCACTACCAACGGGAATCCTCAATTTGGGGTTTGTGAAGAAGGAAACTTTATTTAGTGCAAACAGCTCAATTATACAGCAGCATAGCTATGAAACAGTATGGCTGTGAGGGACCCTGGGGCCATCTGGCCCAAGCACCAGTCCCCTCTCCAGCTCGAGAGCTCTGTTCCATGCTACTCTGCTATGCCCTGCTCAGTGTGCTCTTTGGTGCTTCATCTTTGGTGTTTTAGCTCCAGCTGGGAATTGCAATCTTTGGTGGGAAAGGAAAAGTACACTCTCTGAGCAAGAGGAAAGCTGACTTATATAGACAGAAGTCCAGACCCTGGTCCCTGATTGGCCTATCCTCAAACAAATGAGGAGTCCAAATCCTCTCAGTTCGATTGGTCCAAAATGTACTGTCCTGATTAGTCAGAATGGAGCTGCTTGGCTTGGTGGATGAAGATGTCTATGGTAATGGGTTTAGCTGCACAGCTCCGAATGGATGGAGAAAGCCTTAGCTCTAGTGGTTGAAATAGGGTTCCAAGAACTTCTTTATAAGGGCTGACTCAGATGGCAGGAACACAGTGCAGGCAGGCAGCTTAGTACCAGCTTCTCTCTCTGAAGTGTGGTTTGCATGAGTAGCCCCTGTGTAGAAATGGCTAAATGGCTGCTAGGCTCTATTTTTTTCTGTGTTTGTTTTGTTTTGTTTTGGTTTGAGCCCAGTTAGTGACCAGGAATTCTTCTTAGTAGATATCTTCTTTCTCAGGGTCCACAAAAGCAACTGACCATATGGTACTTGGGTCAATGGTTTCTCACACCAAATTTTATACCCATTATAGTTCATCAAAAGGTGTTTAAAATGATCAGAAATGCTTATTTCTTCCCCAAAGGAGGTTAAAAATTGCAATGTTAATGTTTCCAGATATGAACATTTTTTTCTGTTACATACATCATTTTTTTCAGTATAATTCTTCTGTCATACAATGACTATTTAGTCCTCACAGAAACTGTATATATTTATAAATTGTCCGTTTTTTAAAAATTCTAAAAAATTATATTTATTTTTTAACATGTACTGAACTAGAAAAAAATCTTCCAGATGAAAGAAACACACTAGCTGATTTTGTTCCGTTCTGACCAGAATCACGGTTATACAGTAACACTTGATTATGTTTGTACCCTGGTTGTCTTTTTAAGCAAATGAAAATGAAGCAACAGAAACATAATAAAAGAAAATATATAACTTTTCTGAGTAGTAGTCTCTGCATTAGTGTCCTTCTTTCTGTGATTCAAGGTTGAAGCAAATCTTGAGGTTAAGAGTTGGACTGGAGCAAAATCAATGGAATTTATATTTTGACTTTAATCTATGTCATGTGACATGAGAGTAGATTATCCTAAGAAGGATTGTAACTATTTTTCTATATATTTAAAAAATGAGAAAAACTGCACATAAATTAAGATGGATGTTAAAAAGACATCATTGTAAAAATTTTAGACAGTGGATTAGAGCTTGAGGAATATCTTCTTTGAAGATGCTAAAATATTAAAATGCAAGTTATAGCACTTTTGGATGGTTAGAGAGAGGATCATTTTTAAAGCTGATTTAGTAAAATACCAAGACTACCTCAGAAGTCTCAGTTCTAAGCAACAGAAGTGTCAAGGAAACCATTTAAGGGGAGATGACCCCTGTGAAGAGTCTTGAAGAGTAAGTAAAAATGAGCTGAGCGATTGGGGAGAGAGGGAATTGATATCAGCATGACATAAGGGGCTGGGTATGGTAGTGTTTCCTGAGAAATACACTAATAATTGAGCATAAAATGCATTTTGTGGTATGGCTTAGAAGAACCTGGGAGGATAAATTGTAGCTGGGAAGAGGATTGTCTGTTGGAAGATTATTTGATAAGTCTGAGAGTGAGATCACCTTCCCTATCAAGTAGCATGCTTGAGTAATAATAGCACTTGAGAGAACTCCTTTGTTAAAAGATTAATTTTGGCTAAGACTTCTGCAGAGTGCTGTATTTTTCCCACGATAAAGAGTATTCAGAGGTAATAAGAAAAGAAGGAATAGCCCATGATTTTCAGAGAACTGCAGATTTACAGTTATCATTTGAGCATGTTTTTTTCTAATCAGTTATCCATGTGGCATCAATATAAATTTCCTGTTCCTCTTAAAAACTTTAGTTATGCATTGCTCAGTACAGCTACACATAGATTCAGATGACATGTTGCAGTACTTAACTGATTTTTTATGAGCACCATGTGGGGACTAAAGACACTTATTAGGGCCATGTGCCTCTTGGAGGCAAATTTTTTAAATAGTGTCAACTTTTTAAAGTTACTGGAAAACTTTTAAATGAGTGAGTGAAGGGAGCAGCTTTGCATTTCAGATAGATAACTTTGGAGGCAATGTAGAGGATGTTTTGAAGAGTGTGGGAGTGGTGCAAATTTTAGAGGACTTGTACAGGCATCTAGATAACAGGAGAAGGAATTGCTATGATGTTATTAATAAAACGGAGGATCAAGTTTGTGCTAAAAGTGAAGAGATGAGGAGAGAGGTGATAGCTTGGAGCAGTTACTGGGAAGAATGGGAGAGGAAGGTGACTGGAACCCCTCCAACCTCTGCTCTACCTTGTTCCTTTCATTTCAATGTCCACAGATGGCTTTGACTTCCCTGCTATCCTGAGAAAACAGAGAGCATTATGAGCACACTCGCTAGCTCCAAGTCTTCTGTATATCAGAATCCCTATGGTTGCTCTAGCCTCTCACACTTGTCTCCTCCCCTAGTCTGAGCCTTTAGCTGGAAAACTAGGGATCTCGTGATGGTGACTCCTGTCTAAACCCCACCTCATTCTCTTGCATAAAGGTTAGAGCATCACTAGATAGCTAAGACCATGTTTTCATTTATGGACCCCATATACACTTTATAACAGATACACACTGAGGTCTGAATCAAGCTGACTGCCAAGTATCCTCACAAATATCCTAGCTTCTAGCAACTGATATACTCAAGCATTCATTATTCTAAAACAGAACTCAATCCCTGAGAACTACCTAGTCCCCATCCACCTCTCTCTGCTTCCCTTCACTATGGAACGACCTCTTAGAGTACATACATTTGCCCTCTCCACACAATCAGCTTCACCCCTCCAACCCTCCAGGCTGTCTTCTCTCACCATCATGCTAACAAAAATCGCCCTCACTTTGATCACCAAAGAACACATTTTTATATAAATATTTATTGGTTTGGTCATTCATTCTGCTCGACTTGGAATTATTTTTCTTCTATATTTCTTCATTTCCTTTCTGTCTTTTCCCCAGATTAATATTTTTTATGCATTGATATTCTTGCCATCTCTTATCTAAAAGGACAACTCACTAAGCTCCTCTTTCTTTATTCTCTGGCTTTTACATCTATAATGTTCAAAAGTGATATTTATAGAAGATTAAAATCAAGCTTTCAGTTTCTTTGGATTGTTGCTAAATTATCCTTTTGTTATAATGCACATTTTTACATATTAAAATAATTTTGTCATCTTAATTTTAACCATTTTGCTCTGCTTAGAAATGATTTAAATTTTTCCTAGTAAATGAAAATATGGCCTATTAAATTTCACTTGACATAATGCAATGTTAATTCTCCCAGACTTGCTGCATTTATATCATTTCATTCAGTGTTAAAACAATATGTTAGTTCCTTGAAAGTTGTTAAAGTTCTCTTCAAAAAATGAATTAAGTGCTTACATTGAATGAACAGCAGTTACATTACACATTTAAGGAAGGAATATACTGCTGTGTTGAAAATTTCATATTGAAGTTACAGCTGCCCCTCTTGGCTTTAAAAAACATAATGTTTTTTTATTCTGTGAATTGTTAATGCCAAGATATTGTTTTGGGAAAAAGAAAGCTAAGAATGTTAGTAGGAAATTGTACTTTTCTAGTATGTAACTGGATTTTCTTTCTTTCTTTCTTTCTTTCTTTCTTTCTTTCTTTCTTTCTTTCTTTCTTTCTTTCTTTCTTTCTTTCTTTCTTTCTTTCTTTCTTTCTTGCGGAGGGGCATCGATGAAACTTTTTACTTTATTATCAAGAGATTATGGGTGGATGACCCAAACTTGTAAAATTGGATTACTTTTCAGACTTTCCAAGTAGCTGATTGCTACTATCATCTTCTTCAAAGAGTCATCATGATCTATGATTTCAAATTTGCTTTTTAAAAAAATTACTTGTTACATGGCTCTTATCTTGTAAAACATATTGTTTATAATTGAAACTCTGGAGTGTAATTTAGAGTATTTCAGAGCACTTTATCTTTAGAAAATAAGTCTCCAAATTCTTGTCGTGGCTTACAGTGCCCTAGGTGATTGGCGCCCTACTTACTGTGCCAATTTGTGTCTTCTGGAGTTAGAAATGCAAAAAGAATTATTAGGGGTTGTTAAAGGTTAGAGGGAACAGGAATAGGAGTGGGAGGAAAGGAGGAGGATTGAGTAGGAAGAACCTCAGACTGTGGTACAGCTATGAAAACATCTTGGCCTGGCCAATGCTCAGCTTGCCCTTTAAAGGAGTTATTCATTGAACAGAAATGGTCAATCCCCAGGCATTGGTGAAACTGGTTGGGAGAAAAGCATGTCATTGTCTTGAAAGTTGTGGTGGACCCCAAAGAATCTACCCCCAGATAATATCACGTTTTCCTGGCTCATCTTTTCGTTTTGGTTACAGTGTCTTTCAAAGGAAAGACATTTTTATTTTTATGAAGTCTAGTTTATTGATTCTAATTCTTTTATGGTTCCTGATTTTGGTTTTGTATTTAAGAATCTTTGCCTAACACAAAGTTACATCAGTTTGATCCTATTTTTTTCTTGAAGTGTTATAGTTTTAGGTTTCACATTTGGGTCTTTAATTCATTTTGACCTAATTTTTGTATATAGGCAAGGTAGGAATCAAAGTTATTATTATTTTTTATGTATGCATATCTGTTTGTGCCAGCATTGTTTCTTAAAAAGACTATTCTTTTGCCTTTGCTCCATTGACAAAAGTCAATTGAGGGTCTATTTATGGAATCTGTTCTCTCCCATTTATTTATATGTCTATACTTTTATCAATACCACAGTATATTGACTATTATATCTTTGTAATAAATTTTGAAATCAGGTAGTATGAATCTTCCAACTTTATTCTTTTTTCAAAATTTTGGCTATTTTATTTCCTTTGCTTTCTATATAATTTTTGACTCAGCTTCTTTATTTAAAAAAGATTTTTGCTAACATTCTGATTGGTATTGTGTTGAATCTGTGGATTTATTTGGGGAGCACTAACATCTTAACATTGAGGCTTACAGTTCATGAATACAGTATAGCTCTCAATTTATTTAAGTCTTTTAAAATTTACCACCAGTTTTTAACAGAAAACTGATACAGATTTTGTATTTATTTTGAAAACAAGACACAGATCTAGTACCTATTTCATTAGAGTTAGCCCTAAGTTTTTTGGTGTTATTTTTAATTATACTTAAAATTTTTTTTTTCACTTTCCAATTGTACATTGCTATTGTATAGAAATACAGTTGTGTATGTTGTGTGTGTTGTGTGTGTGTGAATTGACCATGTATGTCCTGTGACCTATCAAATTCATTTATTGTTCTAATAGACAACTATGTTTTATTAGAATAGAGATAATTTTATTTATACCTTTCATTTTGTTTTCTTTTTCTTGCCTTTTTGCACTGTCTAGGACTTCTGTTATAATGGTGGGTAGCAGTGATGAGTGCAGTCATCCTTGCCTTGTTCCTGATGTTAAGGAGGAAAGCATGCAGTCTGTCACCTTTAAGATGTTAGCTATCGGTGTAACATAGATGCCTATATCAGGTTTGGGAAGTTCCCTGGTGTTGCTAGTTTGCTGAGTCACTAAAATGAAAGGATGCTAAATTTTTTCAATTGTATTTTATTGCATGTATTGCAGTAATTACAATGATCACAGCAAAAGGAAAGGAAAAAATGGTTTCATAAAGATATCATGGTCACGCTTATTTTCTTTACCCTCATATACAAGAAACTTTATGATCTGACTCCTGCCTGTGTTCCTCTAACCTGATTTGTTGGCATGTACTTTCATTTGTTCCAGAACAAGAAATTATTTGAATTTCTGTGAATACATCATGTTCGTATTTAGCAATGATATTTATAGTGAACACTGTGTGAAGCCACCCAGATTTCCTGTGAGGCTCAAAGTATCTGTTGGCCCCACCTGAGAGTGCTGCTGGATGATTGACCTCAGCTGTCAGCCCTCCCAAGAATTACCTTCTAACGCTAAGAACCACTTTGTGCATGGTCCTGTCGCCTTCTCTAGAACATCTTGTGTCTAAAGCAGAGGTATTAAGACTCAGCTCCTTTCCTCAAGAGGGAGAGTAACACTGCAGGCTTGATTCTGAAGAACTATACCAACTTCACAGATCCCCATGGGATCATATTAAAACCTTGGTTTGATGTCATCACAAGTAGGGTGACCAAAAACTGGAATAAAGTTACAGTTTGCCCCCAATTAAGGGATCTCCCAGGACTCAAAACTTTCAGTGCTAAAAGTAGGAAGAAAGGGGAAAAATAGGATGACTCAGACATCATAAGCTTCACAGACAACTCTTTTCTCTCCGAAATCGTGGTTCGCTCCTTTCCCCCACAGATGCTGATTCCAGGAACATTGGGTGCTTAACTTCCTTTATGCTAATCTGTGTCCTAGCACCTCACCACAACAATGAATGAGAGGAGGACAAAGGGGAAGCAGACCAGCTAGGGTGACAAATGCATTACTTATGAGAGATAGGAGAGTGGCAGCTCCAGGATGGTAGGAACAAAGAGGAAAGAGAAATAGATGGATTCGTGATTTATTATAGAGGTCAGGCTAACAAGTCATGTTGATGGACTGGATTATGGATCATGGGGACATACACAGTGTTGAGCTTGAGCAGCAAAGTGAATCGTGGCATCCTTTACTGAAATAGGGAGGGTAATGCTAATTCAGTATGTCCTACATTTAGTATTAGATGTGTGAGTGGAGACTGCAACTAGACATAAAGTTCTAGAGCTCTGGAGAGGTCTGGATTGGTGGTAGAGATTTGGGAGACAGTGCCATCTAGGTTCAAGTTAAAGTCACACGAGTAAATGGGATCACCTGAGGAGAGTACAGGGAACACTTGCTCTGAAAATTTCTTGTGCTTCAAATCCTTTTGAGAATCTTGAAGGCTAAGAACTTTCTTTTTAGAAAAAGGCAGATTCTTGGAAATATTTCTATATTAGGATCCCAGGGCTTCTGTCACAACATACCGCAAACTGGGTGTCTTAAACAACAGCAATTTATTGTCTTATGGTTCTGGAGGCTAGAAGTGTGAAATGAAGGTGTGGCAGGGCCATGTTCCCTCTGCAACCTGTAGGGAAAGATCTTTCCTTGCCTCATCCTTGCGTCTTGAGGTTGGCTTTCAGTCCTGGGTATCTTTTGACTTGCAGTTGCATTACTCCAATCTCTACCTCAGTAGTCACATGGATCTCTGCTCTCTGTCCCTTTCTTCTGAGGGACATCAGTCATATTGGACTAAGGGCCCACCCTACACTGGTATGACCTCATTTTAACTAATTACATCTGCAATAACTCTGTTTTTAGTAAGGTCAGGGTTAGGACTTCATCATATCTTTTTGAGAGATACAGTGCAATCTTAACAATTTTATACCATTTTAAGGTTTCAAAAATCTATTGAAGCCCAACCTCCAAAGACATAACCCAGAACTCTCTAGTGTTTGAAGGATGGCCATGGGAAGAGATAATGGCAAAAAAGGATGAGAACCAGGAAGAGCAGGACTTTGTGTCCCCTTTCAAGAAGCCAAGGGAAATGAGCTCAGGAGAAAGGATATGCAACAAAAGCACTGAGAAGGGTCCCTTGGAAACCAAACAAGTTTGTCTCATTGCCCACGGGCAGCTCCACACAGTGCAGCCAATGACACGAGCAATAAGCGTTAATGTTTTTGACTTTTATGGATGTCAGGCATTATCCTAAGCACTTTTCATGCATTATATCATTTAATCTTCACAATAACTCTTAAGATCTTCATTTTGTAAATGAGGAAATTAGAGTTAAAATAGCTTCTTTACAGTGATATACCTGGCTCAGGAAAGACATCTCAATCCTTAACATGTTGAATTTATAAGATTTGGCTCTCTCTGTCTGCACCTTCCGATTCTTCCCCGCTTTAGTCATTAAGTAAATTCCCAAACATTGACTTTTTGTTTTTTAACCAAATCATCTTTTCATTTCATTTAATGGATAAAATGAATTCATTTCCCTAATTACCCAAACCAGAAAATGTACAGCGATCTATTCTTTCTTACTCTTTTCTGCCCTTTTTTTCAGGTTAAATCAGTGAGCAAATATCAATCTCTCGCTTTAAAATCTGTCCATGGTTCTGCATTGCCCATAGATACGAAGGCTGTGATTAGGCTCTTGCCTACATTTCCATCCTCATCTCTCAAGGTGCTCCCTGTTGCATGGCCCTCCTCCGGCATTGTTCCAGCCACACTCAGCTGCCCAGTACTTCCCCCTTGTCCTTTGCTCTGTCTGTGACAGGTTTTCATCTTTGCAACTGGAGACCCCTCTTGATATTTCAGCACCTGAATTCTGGTCATTTTTTTTTTTTATGAGATCTTTAATGAAGTCTTGTGAGGATCACCAAAGGCAAAACTGAAAGGAGGAAGCATGAGCTTTGCCTTTAACTTGTACTGAGTTTTATCGAGTTCTGAAGATATGAGAGGGACAGGAGACAAACAGATAAAGTGAATAAAGGACAGAATGATAATCACAGAATAATGCTGACACAAGATTATTACAGAGTTTTAAAGAAGGGGGATAAACCATCCTTCTGTAGGACCTTTCCCTCCAAATCATATTATACCATCAACGTAAATCACTCCCTTAACCTAAAAGGGGACGTTTTGAACATAATGTGGTTAAGAACTTTCTGCCATTCTGATAAAATCACGTTTACCCAAATTAAAGCATATTTGTCTTCAGTTTTTAATTTGCTCTTTTCAGTAAGCCTCATTAGTCCCAAGGTTATTTATACAGCTTCAAGGATATTAACTACTCCTAGGTATTTATTTCTCTGAGTGTTCTTTAAGTTAAAACTAATGCCTATAATTATCTAGCCAAAGCAGATGACAGAAGATTTTATTAAGAAGTTCACTTTTTGCTTACTTTCATTTTATTCATTTTTCACAATTTAGTATTACTTAGGATAGGGTGTAAATATCAAAAAAAAATTGGCGTATTTGATGCTTGTCTTGAATGGATATTGTGAATTCTTTCTAAGACTGTTAATGAGTTGATTTTAGTTAGGACTGAGGACCCTTGAACCCTAGAATCTTGAAATTTTAGTACCTTTATTACCCCAGTTCACCTTTAGGCAAGTTATTTAAAGGACTTTTTGTTTCTTTGTTTTTGGGATTTTGTTAACAATTTTGCTGTAAATTTCGTATTGTGTACTTGAGGATTTGAAGTACAATGACAGACATAGATCAATAGACAGGTAGATAGGTATCATTGCATGTGAAGCAAACATAAAACATTAATTGCAAAAGAAAATCGAGTATTGTTTTGGTCCTATCTACTCTCTTCCATCTTCACAAATGCACTATTTGCATTTCTGTATGTCCTTAGCACAGTGCTCAGGAATCGTAGGCACTTGAATGAATGAGTGAATGAATGAATACCTGGAGTCTACTCCGTGTTGTGAGTCTCTTAAGGACTTAGTTATCTACATGTGAGTTAAGAACATCACATACACACATAAAAGGATAGATTCTACTAATGTATAAAGTAAACTTTAAGTGGAAGAAAAATTAAAATAGAAGTCAGTTGGAAAATGGTTAAAATGCCACATAATTTTTCTAGGGTCTTTTATTGTTTACAAAAATGAAGGCTTATATTATCAGTCCATGGTTATTTTATTATATTCTCTTTTATACATGCATTGTCCATGTTAATGCATCGTCTATGAATTGTTTAAGACATGATTCACGTGTTGTTAAGTATATTTCTTTTCTTAGCACATCTGGAATTTTCATCCCACATAGCTTGTAGCACTCAAAGCATGGTTTATTATTTATTGTTTATTTTTATTTTTTTTGGCAGTTTTAGAACTTTATCTGATAATCAGCAGTTAGTTCTCATCCACATTAACTGTTTGTAGATTTCTGAAGGTGGCAACAGGTACATAGGTGACCAACATATAGAGCTTGTTTGGCGAATCTTCATCCTCATTACGTTTTCTGGATAACTGCACCCAGATGTGGTATGGGACATTCCTTATTCTTCTGTCCCAGACAGCTTCGTTGAGTCTGGTGTCGGTTTGCACATCTTAAGTTCCTATCTTTTTCGTGGCAAATTTCCAGATCTTTTTGAGGGCCCAAAGGGCAAGCTTCTTGAAACCCACTTTCGATGCGCTTGTGAATGTCAATGGTGTATTTTCTGGTCGCTATCTCATCGATGGCAGAATGGCCCTTCTTCTCACCACCCTTCTTTGAGGGAGCCATTTTGCCGGGCCCAAGTTAGAAAGGAAGCAAAGTTTATTTTTAAAAGTGAAAGTTCAATTACCAGGGAATATTCTGACAATAGCAAGCACTAAAGCTATAAATGACAGATGGGAGCTGCAGATTTCCCACTTGGCAAAGTCCTCATCTTGGGAATGTCTTTCAGTTTACTCAAAATAGTTGAAAAAAATAGAGAATCTTTTAGTCCTAGCTTCCCTGGACAAAAAGTGATATGTTTACTTCTAATTTTGTGTATATGTGTATATATACTCAACAAATTATAGCCATTGTTTACATAATTTTATTGAGAAGGAAGGAGAAAGGAAAGGTTTGAAATTTACCGTGAAACATGTCTGAAAAATCTATTCACTCTTCTTTTATCTTCATTAAATCTCAAGCTCTTCAAAATGAAATGACTTTGCTGAGAAATACTGCTGCTTAGCTGCAGAGCTAAAATTTGATCATAAAACTCGTATTTTCTCATTCAATATTTATTCATCTTTACCATTATTAATTGAACTATTGCATGAGAAATGTTCATTTCAGATGAAAATTCTGTAGAAAATTCTTAATGGTATTGTTATCTTTTATATATTTCCTAAAACCGTTGATTTCATTTCAATATATTTACCTTTTCATAGAGTTTTAATAATATTTAGTTCAACATGAGCAAAATAAATCTCATAGTAATGGCACAAAAACTGACAACTAAACATTTCAAGGATATCTAAATCTTTTCTTTAGCTTGTCAAAATAAGAAGACAAGCAAAACAAACAAATACAATTTAGTATGAACTCTTAAGTACCTCGCATGATAAAGATCATTTATTCATTCATTTACCTATTATGCTTTAGAGATGCTGAACATTCTACCAAATAATGAGGAAAACACAAACTTATCTTGAATACATAAAACTAGTTGACTATGAGGTATGTGAAAATTAAAGAATAAAAATAAGTGCAGTTGACCCTTGAACAATGTCTGGACTAGGGCACTGAGCACCCCCCCACACACACACAGTTGAAAATATATGTATAACTTTTGACTCCCCAAAACTTAACTACTAATTGCCCACTGTTGACTAGAAGCCTTACCGATAACATAAAGTCAGTTAACAAATATTTTTATGTTATATGTACTATATACTGTATTCTAATATTTTTATGTTATATGTACTATATATTGTATTCTTACAATAAACTAGAGAAAAGAAAATGTTATTAAGAAAATCATAAGGAAGAGAAATACATGTATAGTACTGTCCTGTAAATTTATCTATACTGTAAGTTTACATTATCTTTACAAGATCCGTGTATAAGTGAACCCTTGTTGTTCAAGGGTTTTTCAAGGCTCAACTGTATAAGAAACAATCTATACTGCATACCACATATTAAGGAAGAAAGCGATATATATAATCTGTGGAAAATGAATTATAAATTTGGTTTTTGAAATAAATAACCTATATGATGGACAGATAAGAAATCTAAAGGTTTGTCCCATACAGAGGTTGTAGAACAAGAGCCTGGTTTGGGTGCTTCTTAATTGAAATTTGTTCTGCACATACTACATTGACTCGAATTGATGTTTGCTAGACTATGAGGGCTAAAGCTGTATTTCAGTCTTGTACATATTTTACAAACAAAACTTAAGAAAAATATAGCAATGGTTAACTAAATCCTTGAAATAGAATGCTTTCTTTTAACTTTTCCGTTAATCATTTCAGTTGTAATTTATTCTACATAAGAGAATATGATGCTTTTGCTATTACCTGCCCTTTCTTAGGTAGCTTTATTTCTGAAAGTTACACTAAGGAGAATTCTTTTGTAAGTTAACTTGGGTGTTGATATTTGATTTCAATGTTTCTTCCTCCTAGTCAGTGATTAATTAAAGAAAATTCATGTTTAAGAAACTAATATTATCTTATTTCTCTACATGTAATAGAAATTTGATTCTTTTTGTTCCTTATAAAGTTACTGTAAATGAGCTCACTATATTTTGTGCTGTTAATTTAGTTCTGTGAATGATTTGCATTAATTCAAAATTCTTCTTTATTTAGCAGAAATAAATTTAAGCCTAAGGAAGTACTTCATTTCAGTATGCAAATATAAACATTTATATTTAGTATAAAAATCTGATAGTATAGCTCTGTGTCATCATACTATTCCCTTAACCACCTTTATTTATTATTGAAGTAGAACTCATGTTAAATGGTATGAGGAATAAAATAACACAGGAGTCATTCCCCTCACCTTCCTCTCCCGCTATCCTGATTTCCAGTTGGCTCCCAAGTCTGGTTCATTTTGCCTCCTAAATATCCCTCAAATCATTCCGCTTTTGCCTGCCTTCAGCATCTTGTAGTCCAAATCATTGTTTGCTCTCTGGATACTGCAGTAGCCTCCTCGCAGGGCTGCCCACATCCCACATCCACTGGGGCCCCTGTGGTCTTTGCTCTGCCCCGTGGGGCCCTATCCAGGGCGCCTACCTCATTACTGGCCTCCTGATTTAAAACATGTCAAGAGTCTCTCTGCATTCTTAGGATAAAGATAAAACTCCTGATATGTTTTCTCTCTGTTTTAGGATATGTTACAGATCACCCCTTCTTCCTCCTCGCCCGCCACTATCTGTACTCAGATCCCAGTCATACACCTACTCAATCCTTTGACCTTGACAGGTTCTCTCCTGCCATATACTGGTATTTTGCCTCATCCAGTTGCTCCTGCTTAGCTTTGAGACGTCAGTAAAATGTCCTTTTTCCTCAGAGAAGAGTTCCTTGACGATTTTACCTGGGTCAGGTCCTCCCTTTACAGCATCATAGCAGTGCAGCTCTTGTCCTCATGGCAACTTTTCATTATTCAGGGCCTAAGCCATGTCTGTCTTTACGTGTGATTTTATTGCCTGGATGTAGAACATAGTCAAAAGAAAAGCAGGCAATAGATAAATAGCTATTAAGTCTATGAATAAGAAAAAGGCTTTACATTTAAAAATTTTATAAATATGAACTATTAGAGGCAAAACCAACCCATCTCGTGGAATGTGTGTGTGTATATAGTACATATCTTAAACAGAGAAACAGGGATAGAACCTAAATGATCATGAATTATGTGGTCAAACTTCTGTTCAATTGTGACCCTAAAGAATGTCATCATTTCCCTACTAATTAATCACGTTTTCATTGTTACAATAAGGTTGAGATGTCATTGTATATGATATTATAGTTTTAGAAAATTACATAGAAAATAAACTTGCTTATCATTTTCAAATCCCCCTCCCCACCCAGCTCCCAAACTCTGCCCAATGCTCTGTATGTGACCAACCCAGGAAGTAACCTGGCTTTATCTTTAGCCTTACTTAGAGAGATTGGAGAACTTTGTTTACTCCTGAGGATTAAATGTAAACACCTTCCAAGAAGCCAAAATAGTGCTAAATCCAGGGAGCTGTATCTATTTAGGAAAGAAGACAGAAATCTCACTTAAAAATGGGAAAGGAAATGAGATAAGATCTTGAAAAGCGAGTAAGGAGAAATGAAAACAGGCAGAGCCCGGTTTTTATCTTTCAAGTAATCTACAGTGCTTCAACTTTTGAACATCTAAGAGCACAAATAATGGTTTCTATCTCAGATTGCCCCTGAAGTCCTGTTTTGATGCTGATAAATGTTATTTTCAAACTTGCTGTTGCCAGGTATGGTTTCTCTGAATTACCCAGAGGCCAGACACCTTCCTTCTTTCTTCTTCTTCTTCTTTTTTTTTTTTTCAATTTATTTTGTAATTATCATGCTTCAAGCATGGGTCACTATGGTTGAAAATAACTTAGTAGCTGTATGAGCCAATAAATAAGTGTGTCCACAGGCTGTTTTGGGGTTAAATGGTGATTTTCAGGAGCATCGCAAACAATCTTAGGATGAGACATCAGTTTGTGAACAGCGCAAACGATGTCTTATATTTCTATTTTGCCTTTCAAGAAACAGACCCACTGTCTCAATGCTTATGAGTCTGAAAACTACCTTGTATTATTAGTACTCCTATTTGCTCAAAATCTAGCTAGTTGGATCAGACAACTGACATTATCTTTTAAACTACGTAAAATCAATCTGAATGGTCTTATACAAGGTGTTTTTAAAATACAGGATATTCCATAGGATCAGGTGAGACTTTGTATTATACATCTGTAGCTGCTGCGGATGCCCAGTGTTATAGAGTGATGTTCCGAGATGCTTCATGGCCCACATACACCTTCTAAATAATCAAAAATTTTATATTAAATATATGTTGTCTTCAAATTCCTTGACCTTTTGTGAATCTTTGCGTTTGTTTTTATATTTTTATCGAACATATTCTCTTTGTTCAACATTATGTTTTAGCAGATAGCCTAGCAGAATGATTAAGATCTTGGGTGGTGGGGCCAGAAAAAAAATATTTGAATCCCTGCTCTGCTACTTGCTACCTTTATGACTTGACAAGTTACTTACCCTCTCTGTGCATCAAAGAAGGGTGAGAATAGTACTTATTTCTTTAAATGAATTAATACACAGAAAACACTTAGGATAGTGTACATATCTTAATAAGAACTAATATACTGATATTATGATTATCATTATACTCATTACTACATAACATTTTTATTAAATGCCTCCTATATGCCAGACATTTTGCTGGCAATGGGTGATATTGATGAACCTAACAGAAATATCTCCTACCATCCAAGAGCTTGAAATCTGGTGAGCAGAGACAGATTTTGAACAGCTAAAGAAACAGTAAGGTGATATCCAAGGTAAATGAAATGAATGAGATACTATGGTTGTGAATAACAGGGGAGAATTACTTCAGAGAGAATGCCCAAAGACAGCAAGTCTGAGGTGTGTTTTCATATGTTACCTCAGGATTGAAAGAGAGCTGATTATGACAAGAACGGGGACAGAGTTGCTTTCTAGAAAGAGAGCATCCTGAGCAATAAGAGTCTTGAGGAGGAAGGCCCTCGCTGAGCTATAGTAAATTAAGTAAGGTCGTTGAGGCTGAAGTTAGAGAGAACAAGATAGAGAGAAATAAATTGAGCAAGGAGGAAGCAGGAGCTGAATTATGCATTTGGCATGGCTGGGATTTAGTTTTAAGTTCAATGGAAGCCATTATAAGACTTTGAAATGTAATAATGCTTTGAAATTTATAGAGGATTATTCTGTCTGCTATGTTGGAAAATGGATTGGAGGTGAAATGGAAAAGCACCAGTTGGGATTTCTTAATATTCCAGATGAGAAATAAGATGGTCCAAAATGGTAGGAGTGGTGATTAAGGAAAGTGTGGTATGTATGGAATATGGAAGTTGAGAGGGGAAAGAAAGATGAAAGATGACTCTCAATTATCTGGCTTAAGCAACTGGGGGAGATACTGGTGTCATTACTAAAAAGAAGACAAAGTATGGATTAAGTTTGAGCAGTAGGGGAGAGTATGGAATGGAGAATTCAGTTTGGGATTAAGATTAAGATGACTATAAAAACATAATTTGGAGCTATGAATTTGGAATTAATAGACAAGGAGATATGAATTTAGGAGATAATCATATAGATGATATTAAAAGGGATGGCCGAGTTGATCTAGGAAAAGAATGTAGAGAGACAGAAATGAAGAAGTTTCGACCAAGCCTTAAGGGCCTCCAACATTTAGAGGAAGACACAAATATCCATTTCTCATTACTCTGGAATAATGAATAGTTGCTTTATCATAATATAATGCTACAAATGTCAGTATATTATTATGCAATATAGCATTGCTGTTCATTATGTGATATTATAATATTATGCTAAGATGGAAGAACTGTAAGTGCTATTTCCCCTCTTTGCCATTGTTTTGTTTGGGTCACTGGAACTCACTTTTCCAAAATTTAAAAATAAGTAAGTTATTATGAAACATGTCCTACATACAAAATGATGTATATGATAGCAAATGAAAATAATTAGATGTTAGAAATGCTAATCCTTATATTACTTTGAATATTTATATTAATATAAAGTAAAAAGAAATAATGGTAATTAGTTGTCATTCAGGTTCTAAAGGAGACCACTTACTTGGTGTATTTCTTCTTCTATAAGTACCAGTTTTAGAGTGTTGAAAACTGACTATTCATGCACATTGAAATATTTGACGATGTTCAGATAAGATTATCTGGATGCAAAAAGAGAAGAGATGCATTAGATCAGAGACAACGGTCTGGACATTTTTGGAGACAATGTGACTAGAGGGTAGGTGTGTGTCTTTCATTTTGACTTAGCTTCTCCCACAGTTCCACAGTCCCAGTAATTGGAGTAGGGAGGCAGTGATTGGGATCTAAGACAATGGAGGTTTGGCCTCATCTAAACTAAGTATTCAAGGTCTCCTGGTGTATCTGTGGCCACCAGCATCTTTGTGCCCAGGTATCTTCTGGGACCCAGTGAGGAATAGAGCTCAGAATGTCTCTTGCTGTCAACAAGTCATAATGCTAATGACCAGGAAAGTGTGTGTGTATGTGTGTATGTGTATGTGTGTATGTGCTTATATGAGAGATTTATTAGACAGATGTCAGCTTCTTCCATTGCCTTCAACCTTCTTCACTCTTTTCAATGAAAACTCTAGAGCACAACCTCCTTTCTGAGTCCACAAGTGTGATCACCTCCAAACATAATCATCATGGAAAGAGAATAGAGGTTACTGGGACAAACTTTCATTTGGGCTTAAAAAGCGTCATAATTCAATGAAAGAAGTTAATTTGGATCACATCCAGACTAAGGAAAACAATGACAAGTCATTAAATTGGCTTCAGAGTTACTGTTCACGTTATTAAAGACATCCAAGTTTATGACATAAAGCACATGACATTTTTCAAGGAATTATATATTTTTTGAGCATGGAAGAATGTCTGAAGTTCCGACTGCTCTGGTAGCTTGAAAATATTTAGTTAATACAGAATTATCCACAAAAGAATTAGATTGTAATTTTTAAAACCCATTCGATGTTTAGAAAAAAAAGTGCAGCTCGCTGCCAGTGTTAATTTTACATAAACACGCTCTTTGAGGGTGAAGCAAATCTGACTGGTTTTCAGTGTGAAAATAAAGTATGAAAACTGTTTTTGGAGTTATTTCTAAACAGAACTCATCTCTAATTCTAATGTAACAGAAATATATACATAAATCAGATTCCTCAAATGAATCTTTGGTAACAACTGTTCGAGAACGATGTTAACATCACACATAGGAATGTTATGTTTTCTATTTTGACATTTTTCAGGGATCAAGAATTACTATATTTTGTAAATGGAAATACCACTACTAAAAACAAAATGTTATAAATAGAATGATGTCATATGTTTCCAAAGACTATCAATATACTAGACTGATGCGATAATAATAATAAAAGCGAGATATTTCATGGCAAAGTTTGGGGATAAGTTTAGGACTATAATCCACCAGTTATCTCAGGGTAAATGCTATAGCTGCAAGCGAGAGGATTTCTGGGGCAAACGTGACATGGGTTAAAGGCAAATAATTAATCAGGACATTTTGTTGAATATAGCTGAAAGTTGGGCAATGCTTAATTGGCTTGCCGCTGGAAAACCAACAAGGCATGTCATCCTGGATGTTAGCAGGTCTAGGAGAGTGGGGAGCCATTTCTTTGATACAAAAATATAAACTGAGGAAACATTCAACCAGGGAGCAGTGAATCTGCATATGGGTGATGACCAGGAGTGTGCTGGGTGGACTACTGTATCAATCCTGAAGAGACAGCTAAAATTAGAAATGGACTTTTAAACTGGCACACACATAGATACTTTTTCTGTAGATAAAGTGACTCTGCTGATGCTCCTGAAAGGAATATGTATTGTTCTATATCCTTGGGCATAATTAATTATATGATTTTTTTTAGTTTTATGCTTCAACAAGAGGAACAGTAATTTATAGAAGCAAAGGAATAAGGGGGGAAAAGGGTCTGGAACGAGTGACAGTAATTATCACACCGTCATGCAGTCATGCCAGATGCATTGCATGGTAAATATCAACAACTCTATTATGTAAGGTATCCATAATTAGAGTTGTATCAAAACAGGTTGGTATTAGTACATTATTTTATTTTCTGGAAACCAAACTACATTTTACAATTTTTTTCTGGTGCACTGAAAACATCATTATGTTCTTGAATTGAAAAAAAATGCCTTTCATGAATTCTTTTCTTTGTTGATCTCTTTCTAAATAATTGCCTTTTAGTAATACTATGTTATATACGTTGAGTTATATTACAGAATATATGCGATAACTTACATATGAGGTTATAAGGAAGCTGCGAGAATATAATAACCTGCATCAGTTATTTTTATTAAAGATCTTGTCATTTGATATTTTTTCCCTTCAAGTTGTTATGTTAAAATAACTTGAAGTCCTTTATTTTTGGTATCTTATTTCTATATTAAAGATGATTTCTGTATTGCCAAAGGCCATTTTTGCCAACTAAATCTAAGAGGCAGCATTTTTTGAGATATAATCATTATGCTTTCTGTGTCATTTAGAGCAGAGCAAAATAATGCAAATACAACTTTGTGTGGGGACAGTATCTGTTATATTTACCACCTGGCAGAAAACTACCTTTGTTGTTGAGTGAATGTGGAGAATTTACTTTTACTGTACAGAGCGAGGACTTAAAGGTGAAGGTGACTTTAGCATGGAAGAAGGAATACAGGAAAAACTATATTAAGGATAGGTTGTAAAGTAATGGCATTGCCTTTCAGGCAGCCAGTAAATCAAAAGGGAGGAAAATCCTATGGGGAAAAAGTATCCACAATTGGGCTGTGTTTACTAAAGGAAGTGTAGAAGAATCTTTCGAATTTGAAGGTACAGTATTTGGAAGGAGAAAATAAGAATTATCTACAATGTGGTTTCCAATGTGAATTTCCTCAACTAACAGCATCTGTATCACTTGAGAACTTGTTAGAAGTGCAAATTCTCTTCCCTATCACAGACCTATTAAATCAGAAATTCTGTGTTGGCACAAGCCTTCCAGGTGACCTTACATACACTTAAGAATGCGTACCACTGCTCTGAACTGGGATGGTTGTCTGAATTGCCCAGATGAACTGTCCACATTCATTAGACTGACTGAAGAACTATCAAAAAGCTTCAATCTGAATTGACTCTTTTTGCTGGACTTACTTAAGTGCTTAAGTGAAACACTTAGGGCCCCTCCTCCTCCCCCCTCCCACCCCTATGTGTTCTTTGAGAGAGGCTAGTTTCTGCTTGAGGATGAAGACAATTGAGATCTGACCACTTCAAAAGAACATGTTATATGTAGTTCAACTAATTGAAGCTTACATTTAGTGATGGTCAGAGATGGCTCTGCAGGGAAAATACAGTGGGAAACTGCTTAGTCCTTATTTCAAAATCTGCTCCCGTAAAATGCCTACTGTTCACCTCCTTACTCATGTCTGTTTTTTAAACATTCAATTTGTATTCCCTTAGATATCTTAAGATACAAAATATTCAAAAACAGGTAAAACATGTTGGCATAAATGCATGGTAAGGCATATGTGACCTTATTCTGTTACTTAATGACACCGGATTTTGATGGGAGTATGTCTGTTTCAGTGCCCCCAGAAGTTGACTTTGAGTAAGGATTTGAGTACAAGTAATTTATTTTGGAGATGATCCCAGGAAACACTGACAGGGAGCTGGAGACAGACAGACAAGGACAGTGAGCCAGCAACAGCTTCTACTGTAACCAGGGACCTCTGAAACACCTGTCTCAGAGGTATCCTACTGAAAGGTCCAAACTAAATGGAGCATTTATTCAGGATATGACCAACTCCTGTTTATCACTGACTTTGGGCTGGTAGGGGGCAGAGTTGGCATTATTTCTCTGTCAATTCCACTCTGGAGTGCAGAGAAAGTCCCGGGCCAAGAGTCCTGCTGCTGACTTTGAAGTGGGCACATGAGGCAAAAGGGGGTTTTGAGAGGGTATGGGCTGGGCCCAGCAGCATCTGCTAAGCAGCAGAGTTGATGAGAGAGTAGGTAAGTGGTTGCTAGTTGTGGGCCAGAAGACACCTAAAAGGGTAAGTGGAGTGGGAAATAAATAAATAAATAAATAGATAGATAGATAGATAGATAGATAGATAAATAAATATTTTTAAAAAATCAAAACTAAAACAAGAATTCCAAGAGAAACTTTGTCTACTTCACAATGTTGTCCAGGCGTGATCCTGGCTCTCATCATCCAGGAGCATTTATTTAATGTTCACCTGCACTTGACATTGTAATCCACCCCAGGAAGATAATGAAAGCAATATGGCTCCTTGCCTGAGGTGTCTGACAAACTGGTCTAGAAACGGGAAGCAGAAAACTAGAGCTCCAGGCTTCTATTCAAAATGACAAATGCAGGCTCTAAAAAGGATGGCCCTGGTGTTTATGGAGGCTGCAAATTAAATGCAACCTGCCCAGTTTTGATCCGATGCCCACTCTTATTGCAATGTACTGACGCTTCCCAGAAAGTTACCCTGTGGGCCTCCAGAGATATTTTGTGATCCTGCCCTGCCTGAATACCGAGCTTGGTATAATGTAGAATGTGTGTGTTACCAAATAGTTGAATTATTAATTCATGATAATTGAAAAAGTCACTAGAGGTAACTGACTTATCTTTGAGTGCTTCTAATTACAGAGGTGACATATTGCCACTTCTTCCCACCCCTCTTTTTTTCTCTTTTAAATGCATAATTTTGAAAACCATAAATCACTCTGTCTTTTTGGTCGATATGAACCTAACAGGCCAAATTACTATGCTATGCTTACTCATTTTAAAGAAAAATAATTTGTTTTCTTCTTATAAATAAATTTTAAGTTTCTCAAGTAAATTAGATTTCAAAAGATCTATTAAACTTCGGTTTTAGTCGTTAGACTAAAAGATATTAAATTTGGGAATAAGAAAAATAAGGAAAATATCTATTTTTCTCCTTGAAGCACATCATAGTTATGTATAATTTTTTTTCATTTTCCCTTTAAGTCACTTTTCAGTATAATCATATTTAGAATGTTTTTATTTTAGGGCCTCGCATTGTTCAGCTCCTTAATGCTAACAGTCTAGAATTAATTTTCAGACCTCTTTTTTGTTTTGTTTTGTTTTTAGATACATAAAGTATTTTTCTGTCTTGTGTTGTTTTACATAGCTTAAGAAGCATTGAATCTTTCCCACATTTTTAAATAAAATTGGACTCCAAAATCATAATGGGAAATATAACTCATTTGGGTAGCACTTCTACTTTTCCTCTATAAAGGTTACTGCAAGGTAATTGGTAATTCAGCTGTTTCCTCATGCCTCATTTGTAATTCCTATCATCATTTTATTAGTTGGATTCTTTTGTTCTCAGTGTTTATTCACTAAGAGTACATATTTTTTTAAAAACATTACCAGAGCAATTTCAGTCTTTTCCCTTTCAATGAAAAAAAAAATCACATTCTAGTATTTCTTTTCATTCTCTATTTACTTATTGTGACCTCTAATTCCTTACACATATTACGGTTTCTGTATTTTGTTTGATTTTGCCTTCTTCTTGATATTTGACATTTCCAGTTTTCGCCAATAATCTTCTCAGGCATATGAAATCAAATCGTAGTTCATTCATTCCTGAAAGCGTTTGGCTTCTTCTCAAGTTTCAGCTCTACAATAAAGTCCCTGAAGTCATTTTCATGATTAGGCTTTCCAGTTTGGTCCTGTGCTTGCTAGTTCTGTGATGCACTCCCAAATTCAGTCTCATTTATCACTCTTGGCGCATTTCTAAAATGGACTGCCACTTCGCCTGTGGCCACATTCAGTATGCAACAAAGTGTGAAAGGAAACACTCAAACACCACCTAGGGAACTTGAGAGTGTGCCATAGCTATTATCTGAAACAATACTTGATTACTCCCCTATGGTGAATGTTCTGACTTGTATCTAGGCCTCTCTGATTTTAATAAAGCATTTATTAAGTCACATGGCAAATTTGTCACATTAACAATTTGCCACTATACTTTTTCCTTAACTTCACCTAAGGAAGTTATCTCTATGGCGGCCAATATGCTTTCTCTCATAAATATTTCTCCTTTTTCATTAACATCGTCTTTTTTTCTCTTCCATGATCTTGGCAGTTTTCTGGTATGCAGTTTCTGGCCATTATCTTTATATAGATAGTTCAGTCACTAGTCATATCATGTTTCATTTTGCTAGAAGAGACCTTGAGCGAGACCGAGCATGGGTGCTTTGTTTTCATATGCGTCCAAACAAAAGCAGGCCCGTCCAAGGCTGATTTCATTTCAGCATTCAGTCACAGTATATGCGTTCCTGAATTCAATGAATATTAAATGGGATGAGCATTTGTTGAAGGCTTCTTGTGCCCCGCACAAGGCCTCGAGGTGGTTATTTTTCAGCAGAGCCAGTATCAGCTGTGGGAGTGTCAACAAGGATATCCGGCCAATTCTTCAGAAACCATTGTTTTTTTACTGTCCTTTTAAATTTTAAATCTTATTTTGTCTTCTATTGCTCCTGATTATAATTAGAACAGAATATAACTGTAATGCTTTTTTGCTTCTTTTGTTCTCAGGAAATGAAACTAATTTAAATGTAAGCCAACATTAAGCTCTTAGGAAAGGCAATTTTGTAAACATACTATGTATAAATTAGAAAGCTCACCAAACACAAACCATTAATGAAGAATCTAGGATATGTGATTTACCTGGATTCTCTTCTGGCATCAAATTTTGAAAATTTACTCAAAAGCTTGATATGTAGAACCAATTCCATGGATCTCAATAGATTTTTAATGCTGTACCTGCAAATAGAGCTACCTTAAAAAGATACACTGGCCTGAGGCCAAATAGTGAAGCAGAAAAAGTTTGTCTTCCAGTGTCGTTGCCCTCAGTTCCCTTTGGGACCGAGCCCCAGGAACTCAATGCCTTTTTTCTTTTCCATAACTGCACAAGAATGCCTACCTTTGTCAGACTCTTTGCCTAATCAAAAGCAATGCTCTCAGCACTCCTCTCTCTTTTCAGAGAGACTGAATTTTAGTGAAAATTGTCAGTTAAGAACTCATTCCAGTAATTGTTGCTTCTTCCAGACAATACATTCTTCACGAAACAGTGGGATTGTAGCCATCCCAGAGGACCGATGAGGAAAATCTTTCCATTTATTACGTTTTGATTTCTTAGTCTTCATTGCATGGTGCTCAGAAAACCAGTGTTCTCAAATCGATGCACACTGTTTCATATTTTTATTGCCAAGTATGAACCAATAAAACAATACAAATAGATATTCTTGGAAGAGATCTATTTCTCTTTCTGACTTCTATCAATTAGCAGTCTTGCCATAAAGAATCGTTTGATTTCCTCTTGCCATATGTATGTCCATTCATAAATAATTTATGTTATTACTTGGAATTTCTTTAATATTTACATTAGTAGCATTATCCTGGAAATATCATTTACTGAGTTGCATTTTTCTAACTTAACTAAACGAACCTAGTTTATTTTTTTGTAATTACTTTATTTTCCATTGGGTACACAAATTAACTATTTTATCATCGTTGGGCATTTGGAGTGTTTCCAATATGTAACAATTTATACTCCTCCTAGTATTATACAGGATTTCCTGTTTCCAACATCCTTGATTAATTTTATCAGTTTTTTTCCCAATCTTATGAGTACAAAATCATATCTTACTATTACTTTAATTTCTATTTCCTCGATTGTCAGGCTTTTTGTATATTTATCAGCCATTTGGACTTGCTATCTTTCATTTTCTTTGCCTGCTTTTCCATTGGGTTGTTTGTTCTTCATCTAAAATAGCTAGACTTATATTTTGAATACTCAAACTTTGTATTTCATGTATTTTTTTGTAAATATTTACTCCTGGGCTGTAACTAATATTTTTAAGTTGTTCATGCTTATTTTTTATATTAAGCTTTTAAAAATAATAATGTAATTAATTTTATTGATCTTCGTTGAGTGTTTTGATTGTCCCATTTAAGAAATTAATTCCTATCTCAGTATTGTAAATATGTATTCTTGAATATTTTTCAAAATGTCTAAAAGTTTTGCTTTTACGCTTGTCTTTATCTTTGATTTTTATTTTGTGAATTAAGATCTAGTTTTATTATTTTCCCTAGTTATAGTCAATAGCACCATTTGAACAGTTTATCCATCTTCCATTTGTCTTATGTATTATTTGCATATTATAAATTGGGCGTTGCAAGGCATTTCATCCTATTCTGTCAGTCTCTGCTGGCACACTACTTTGACTTAATTACTATAGCTTATTAATAAATATTGATATCAGGCAGGGCAAGACCTCATCCCTTTTTTGTTGTTCTTCAAAATCATCTCGTATATTCTTTTTGGCCTTTGTTCCTCAATCTGAATTTTAGTATCATCTTCTTAATTTCTCTACGTGAGAACTTTATTGGGAGTTTGATTATGGTTATGTTAAATTTATAGATCAATTTGCAAAGAATTTTTATCTTTAAATATTGAGTCTTAATTATCATTAGGATATATTTCTTCATTTCATCATGTTTTGTTTTATGTATTTTGATAGTTGTATAATTTTCTCCATGTAAGTCATTATCATTTTGTTAGTTTCATTCCCGGAGATTTATAATTTTTCTGTTTTATTTTTAAATGGCTATTATGATCAAGAATTTTATATTGTTTATTTGTATTTTAAACATTTTTAATGCCTCAGGGACATCATCATAAATATGAGCTATCATGATGTACTTGTTTGGTTGCGTATCTAAAAAATAGCTAATATAGTTCTGGTAGTTACTTTGGAATTTGTTTTCCTGGGACAGTGACTGACAGGAATTAACTTTTAGATCTTTTTTTTTTTCTTCATTTAGATGGGCTGTGAGTAGAATACATTGGGTGTATTATATTTCCTGGACAGTGATGCAAATGCTGGAGAAACTCTCCTTTCTAAGTTATATTTCTTATCTTTAGAAAATCGTCACTTGGTCACATTACAATCATCTACCTTGACTTGACACTCTTTTCAATATTATTTGTCATTTACATTTTCCCAATGGACTCAGGGAAAACTTTGATTAAGTATTTATCAGGCCTTAGGGTTTTTGGACACAGACATACATTAAGTTTTGTTAACACTATCATTAACACCTAGAATAGTGCCTGACATATAATGGATTCTCAGTAAGAATATCATTCAACAAATATTAGTGGTGTTATCAGTGAAATATTAAAGATGAGTTACAAACATTAAATTAGGCCATGTTCTGTTTATAAAGAACTTTGTACTGTTTGACATTTCCTGGAATTCTAAACAAAATAACAGTAACAATTCTATCTTTTAAGTTATTTGTTTAAAAGTCTTACATACTAAATCCATTGATGGATTTGTTTGTTTTAAAATCAGATTTCAAATATAATTTTATGTTTGGAAAAGCAATAAAATTTGTAGATAGAATCAATCGGTGAACATAGGCAGGAAAATTACCAAACATTTCACTCATTTTTAAATCTTCTTTGGGGTGGCTACCAGAGTTGCTGGCTATAGTGAGCTACTGGATATTTGATATCCCCCTAGCTTGGCTTGCTCATATGGACAACTAAGATTTTACTAGCTTTCTGGCAATGTATTTGCCGATCTATGCTGCCAAGCTTCTTTGTGTCCCAGGGAAAATGAGGTGATTACAGGTGAGACCTAAAGGATACATGATACCTTCCATGCTACAGAACTGCCTCTTTTCATCTTCGACTCTCATCTTGACTCACATAGTGCAATGTCTGCTGCTCACTGCCCCAGCATCATTTTTAATTGCTGCCATTGCAGATCTCCAGTTTTTTTGTTTCTTCTGCCTTCTGCCACTTCTGGCTCACTTCCCAGCCTTACACGAAAGGGATGACTTTCACAGACAGTTCCTGTCAATCAGAGCATGGCAGCCATTCAAAGCCCGTTGGGTTTAATCTTCGGAGCATCCAATCCTCTTGGCAATATGTCTCTTTTACTTGGCACTTAGGGAGGCTGATTTTCCCTCCTTAAATTGGTTACATTGTAGCCCAGCTTACTTTTGGGTCAGCAGTCATTAATGAAACTTGAGATTCTGGTAGGCTGGTACCTGGATGACTAAATTTTATTGTGAGTATTAATTTTAATGACTTCTGCTCAAACTCTTGTGTGTCATCTTGGTGGCTGAGTAATTTTTCAGTGATCTAACAACCAAAACTTAGCTACAGAATATATTAAAAAGTTTATAAAATGCAGTATTTCTCACAGAGGGAGGACACATGTCTCCTTTTTTCAGTTTCCTGGGACTGCTGTAATAAGGTAAAGTACCACAAACTGGGCGTCTTCAATCAACAGAAATTTAGTCACTCACAGTTCTGGAGGCTAGACGTACAAAATTAAGTTGTTGTCAAGGCTATGGGCCCTCTGAAACCTGGAGGGGAGAATCCTTCCTTGTTCCTTCATAGCTTTCTGGTGGTTCGCTGGCAATATTTGGTGCTCCTTGACTTGCAGCTTCTGTACTTCAGTTTCTCCCGCTGTCCTCATATGGCGTTCTCCTCTTGGGTATGTATACCTGGTCTCTCCTTCTCATAAGGACACCAGTCAAATTGGATCCATGTACACCCTAATTCGATATGACCTCATCCTAAGTTGGTTGCATCTACACAGTCTCCCATTCTAAATAAAGTTGTAATACTGGGTACTGAGGTTAAGACTTTAACATATCTTTGGGAGGGGGACACAATTCAACACATAACACCCTTTACCAATGATGAACTTGATGGCATAGGGATATAGGTTGGAGATGCATTTCGTAATTTTATTTTAAGTATATCTGGAGGTATATTAGGGGAAGACTTTCTTTCTCCTCTCCTAACCTATTCATTATCTTCTTACCTCTCCAGTCCTCAAACATTCATCCTTCATAATTTATTATTAGAAAATGGAAAGATGTGTTTTAAAAAACAGTATTTGAAAATGCAGTTTTAGTCTATGGGAAAGTAACCAAGCTCTTCCAAAATATTTATGCTTTATTATTCAGACTTTGTAATTTCCATAGGTGGATGATTTTATTTTTAGAGAGTTGCCAAGTTTAAACAAAAAAGAATAATGTGATGCAAGATGTTATTCTGTTTGTGCTTAGGGCAGAGTGTGAATATTTATTATGATAATACTGGACCAAGTCCATCTGTATTTATTGGTCCTTTCTCTGCTATCCAGAATAAAATGAAAAAAAAAAAAAAAAAGGATTCTATTTAATAAAGTTATATTCAGTAAATAAAAATGTTTTTAAAAGACTAGATGTAAAAAATGCATTAAATATTAGAAAAGTATAGTCATTGATCTCAGTTTAATATTTCATTGAGGATTTGAAAGACTGAGTATTATTTGGAATAACAAGAATTATGTAACCCAGTTTTCTACAGCTAAGGGAAATGCAAAAACAGCTTAGCTCAATGAAGCTTATATAGACCATCAAAAAAAAAAAATAGACGGGGGGTGGTGATGGTTAGAGAAAGCAGAGTAGGAGTTTGGAGGCAGAAAGAAGAGTGTCATGCTTTGGTAAAAGCTAGAAGGTTTTGCATGCCAAAGTATACTATAAACTAAAGCCCTAAGAGGCTGTCTGAATAACAGAGAAGGAGGTGTAATTGGTAGAATTCTTTAAAACTATATATTAGAGTTCTTGATTTAATGTAAGAACATACTCTGATTAATGATCATTATAGGCCTTGATTCTCATGATCTGACTAAGCTGACAATTTTTTTGCTGTTGAGCATGGGATGGATAGAAAGAGAATAAGCCTAGAAACTGGAATACTGACTGGGCACTTTTGTTAGGTCTTGAGTAGTATGGCTAAAAGTTTTCATTAGGATAATGGCTTTAGAAGTGGCGAGGACTGTGTAAAATACTGATATGACATCAGCAGCATGGTGGCATGAGGGCATCTCCAGGTCTCTCCCCTTGAAGTTATGACAAGCTGGAGAGCTGTGATTCAATAAAGGATTCCCTGTTCAACACATAAACACCTCTGAAGGACCAGCACATTGAGACATCTGAAGGTGGGCACATTGGGGCATTTAGTGGAGATGAGAAGTGGGGGAAGAATGGAGAAGAAAGCCACGGATGCAGTCTGGTGCTCGTTGGGGTCCTAGCAGATGTAATAGCAGGGAAAGGTTAGGATACAACCACCACTGGGCAAACTTCTCCCAAGAAGACATACAAGTGGCCAAGAGGCATATGGAAAGATGCTCAACTTCACTAGCTTTTAGGAAAATGCAAATCAAAACTACAATGAGATATCACCTCACACCTGTTAGAATGCCTGTCATCAACAGGACAAGTAATTATAAGTGTTGGAGAGGTTATGGGAACACAGGAACCCTCATACACTGCTGGTGGGAATGTAAATTGGTATAACCACTATGAAAACATTATGGAGGTTTCTCAAAAAATTAAAAATAGAATTGTCATATGACCTAGCAGTCCTCTTCTGAGTACCCCCCAAAATTGAAAACATTTATTTGTAAAGATGTATGCACCCCGATGTTCATCGCAGCATTATTTATTGTGGCCAAGACATGGAAACAATGGAAAGGCCCTTCGATAAGATGATTTTATAAAGAAGGTGTAGTACACATATACAATGGAATATTACTCAGCCATAAGAAAAGGTAAAATACAGCCATTAACAACAACATGGATGGATCTTGAGATTATCATGCTAAGCAAAATGAGTCAGACAGAAAAAGTGAAGAACTATATGATCTCACTCATATGTGGGATATGAAACTGAAAGTAACAAATGAGCAAGACAAACAAACATAGTCTCATGGATATGGACAATAGTTTAGTGGTTACCAGTGGGAAAGTGGGGAGGGAGAGAAGTAGATAAGGATAAATGGGGTCAAATATATCGTGATGGAAGGAAATTTCACTTTGGGTAGTGAACACAATATAATATACAAATGATGTATTACTGAATTGCACACTTGAAACCTATATAATTTTATTAACCAATGTCACCCCAATAAATTCAATTTAAAAGATTAGCTATAATCACTATCATCATCATCATCTTCATTGCTATATTGTGTTTTAGGTTTTTCTACCAATAGACCCTTGGCTTAGAACTTAAAGGTAACTAAGATCACAGAAGAGATCCACACAGAGTAGAACCACTTACCATTAAGGGTAGAAATTGAATATAAACTCCCCTTCATTCAAAACTAGTTCCCATACTTAACCACAATCAGATAGCTCCCAGCAGTGCCCCAGGGCAATTGCTGTTCAGTCACTCCCTCTCCATAATATGTAAGTGATACAAGATTTAAACAACCATGTATATTTGTTTTAAAAATCCATGTTTATGAATCCTTATTATGGTGTCATACAGAGTAGAATACTCACGTTAGCACTATCAGAATAGTCTTTATAGGCAGACCTATATGGGAGGTTAAATTAATACCTTCAATGTGACTTTATTAATTTGTAGCAGGTAATATGTTGACTAAGGGACTGGACACTTACCTTCAGTGGCATGTGCACATAGGGCAATTTTCAAATCATTTATTGTTATTTTTCCACTTTTAGTTTAAAGGAAATAAACGATAAGATGCTCCCCTTTGTTTGGGAGCAGCCTACAAAAGGCAAAAAGACTCTGAGGCTGACAATAAAATCTGAGAATGGGTCTAACTGACCAAAAAGTGTCCAAAAAGTCCGGAAATATAGAGAAAAGAGTATTTTTCTGACTTTTTTTCAGTTTAACCATTTGATTCTCGCTTTAAATTATTCTTTATAAGATATGATGTTGAGGTTGAAGAAGAATATTTGAGCTTATTATTTGAAAATATAACTAGCATACTTTTAAAAATAATTTTGTCCTGTTTTCTGACATTTTGAATACTCTACATTATTATTATTTTTTTCAGAGGTTTTCTTTTTACATATACAAAGAAGAGAAAAGATGAAATAAAATTCACTGACTTTCTTCATTCTTTCATTTCTCTATACTTTCCTCCAATTTCCTGAAACTGGTGTGATAAAATGGGGTTTCTTTCCTTTGGAAATCTTAGAGAAAACTGAATCAGCCCACGGAAAGGGGTCCTAGTTACCTCAAGCCCACTTTTCATTTAAGACTTTATGTTAAGAAGTTAGAGAGACCCCAAAATCTCACCGTTGACGCAGACCTGCTCAATATGGGGCCAAGGCACTATTAATGGTGAAGAGTGTATTTGAGACATTCTCATCTATACTTGTCTTTTATCAGTCTACCGAATAGTTGGGGAGAGGATGGTGGCAGTGTATAGCTGGTTTCTGTCATCTCTCAGAGTCATGACTAAAAGTTACCCATTGGAGGAATAAAAAAGAAAAGAAAATCTTAATCTCTTTTTTATATCTATTGATTGGTAGATAGATATAGATATACAGATGATATAGATAGGTATAGATATATAGATACAAGTGTAGATAAATATAGATATACACGCAAATACTTTTTGGCCGTTCTTAGTGTTATAGCTAAGCACCCCCTACATACTTATGATTCCTAAGTATCTAAAATTCAGCTTCTTAATTTCAGCTGCTTACTCAGTGGACACTTCTCTATACGTGTTCTAGATTGGTAGATTGGTGGTCCCCAACCTTTTTGGCACCAGGGACCAGTGCTTTTCTGAGAATGTAATGCCTGATCATTTGAGGTGGAGCTGACACGATGATGCTAATGCTGGGGAGCGGCTGCAAATACAGACGAAGCTTTGCTCGTTTGCCTGCTGCTCACTTCCTTCTGTGTGGCCCAGTTCCTAACAGGCCACGGACCCGTACTGGTGTGTGGCCCAGGGATTGGAGACCCCTGTTCTGCATGATCCCCTATTAGTGAGTCTTTCAGAAAGATCAGGTTGCACATAAGTAGAGGGCAAGGATCATGGCTTAATCTTGAATATTTAGAACCTAGAAAGTTTCTACCACATAGAAAGTACATAATAAATGAGAAAAATGGTATATGACTCTTAATGTACTTTGCATACATTCACACATTTATAGATATGGTTATACAGGGAAGACAGGACTGTAACTCTCCTATTTCTTACCCCTCAGATTTCCTTCTCCCTTAAGGCTACATGGCATTCTGCTGAAGCATTTTTTTTTTTTTTTCCTTTCA
This sequence comes from Pteropus medius, assembly GCF_902729225.1. Lineage (NCBI taxonomy): Eukaryota > Metazoa > Chordata > Mammalia > Chiroptera > Pteropodidae > Pteropus > Pteropus medius. The sequence continues at coordinate 10,320,566 of NW_024354499.1, forward strand.
GGGTTGATATTTGTAATAACCTTATTTCCTTTATTTTAAAAATGTAGTTTTGAGTTGGAAAGAGAGAAAGCTATCTGAGATCCATCATGAGCCTAGTGACAAGCTGCTGATCAAAGAAGTGAAAAAAGCATTGATTAGCACACTTTGTCATTTTGTCATTTTGGATTTAAGGTTTTGAATTACCTTAAATCAATTTTGTTCATTGCCTATTGCCACATCCTCCCTCTGAGCAAATATATTTTTGTTAGCTGTGTTTTTTTACAAATGATATACTAATGTTGATTTAGATATGGTCCCTTCTTTGAGCCTTCTTAAAAATAGGAACCAGAATATGGTGACACGGGTGCCTCCTGCCAGTTCAGTGTAGAATACTCATGGTTATAATCACATTTAAGAAACTGCCATTTCTCTGTGATAATGACTAAAAGAATCAATGGCAGTTTAGAAATTAAAGCAGATTATGTCTTTCAAATCTTAGAATCTGATCATTTGGGCTTTTTCACCCTTAAACCAGTAAAGAAAATCAGTTGTCTCCATGCTATATTTTAAAATATAACTTAATTGAGCTGTAATTTTACAGCACCTTTTACCATGTTTATAATCCCAGTTACTCAGAATATTTTTTGTTTTGTTTCTAGCTTTGTAATGTATAGAAGAGTTTTCTATCCTTAACCAACTTTTCTCATTATGAGAATTGTTCCTGTGTTTTCCTTTGGTCAAAGACTACTTTAGAAAAAGTTGACATTCTGTTTTACAGTATAGCAATTTCTTGCATAGTTTATCTGCAGCCTATAAGATGCAAATTATATGATGTGCCTTTTTTACATTGCCTGTTTGCTTTTCTTTGAATTTATATGTTAGCGAATATGAAATCAATGATTCAAGTATTATTTAGTTGTACTAATGACAATTTTGAAATACCTAGGAACTTACAAATGTATTTGTACGTAAGCATAATATCAAGACATCCAAACTACTATAAAAAGGCTTAAATTATATGGACTAACTTGGGGACAGTCAGTTGTGAATTTGTGAAGCTGTATCTAAAAACAGAAGGTTTCTAAAGAAATTAACTATAGTGGTAAATTGTATCAAGTAAAGCTCAGAGTCAACAGGCCCAGCTTCTGGCCTGGCCTGGCCTCTGCCTGTAGCTGGCCATATGACCTTGAACAGGCCATATAAGGTTCTTGATACTTGTCTTCTCCCCTTTGAAACTGAGGAATTGGACTCCACTTTTAATATCTTTCAAATATATGTAGTGATGTAGATCCTGAAATAGATCAGAGTGACTTGTTATCAAGTGTTATCTATTTTACCAGTTGCTTTTGCAACTTGCCAGAAACCAGATTTGTCTCTTCCAAAGCTGATTGGGCAACACCTTTCATACTGACACTTTTAATTTACGTAGAAGATCCTGTAAAAGTAAATAAGTCATCTCGACTTGAATGACTAGTTAGTAGGTATTTACCATTTGGAAACCTGGGAGGAGTTGTTCATTTCTTTTTGTTAGTCATCTTTTTTGTAATCCAGATGTAGCGTTAGTCCTTGGGCAATGGCTGATAAATGTTTTGACATTTCCCTTCTCCTTAAAGGACAGTGAAGAAAAATTCTCTCTAGCTCCACCCTGTTGAAGAGGGGATTAGATATTTATATGTGGTTCAGAAGAGCATATCAAAGACCAAACAGTTGAGGGAAAAAAATTAACAATTAGAACTATCTCAAATCGAAATGGCTTCTTAAGGAGGCTGAGGGTTTCTGTGCTAGAGAGGTCACATGTGGATTTAGGCTGCCCTCCAAGCAAGGTATTATTAAATTCTGGAATTTGGACATTATATCCACACCACCACCTCCTTCCTGTGTATTTTCGTACATCATATCTTAATTAGCAAGAGAAAACCAAGGTGTATGTTGAGCCTGCCTCTTCCATTCAGAATTAGGTGCTAGCGTATTCGATGATCATACTATCTCTGCTGTTCAGTCTGGATGCCAGCTGTGACATTGTTTCCTTCTTCATTACATTAAAAGGCTTTAGAAATCACATTTCAACTATCAAGTATTATATCAGTTTATTGACACTTCAACGGGTGTGGATTTGTGCTCATGGCTGTTGGAGAATAAAGATACTGATCAATATAAACATTGATTGATATGATTATAAATAAGTCAGAAGTATGTTTTTTATAGAGAGACTTGCTTTATATATATAAGGTTATTGAAATTTTGGATTTATACAAAAGATAATTTATTGGGCGCTTATTTGCTTTACAGACTAACTTACAATAGGCTTTCTTTAATTAGATATTTCATACATATACTTACTTCAGAAACACTTATTACAGAATGAAATTTACATGTTCATCATTTTTTCTCTTAGTTTTATAAAAACAAAAGTCATATTGGGTTCTATATTGATCCTCTGTAGGCGTTATTCTCTTAAGCTTAGCATTTCACTGTTTAACATTTCCAGGTTTATGGTACTCCCCTGCATTCGAGCCCAAGATAGTTATCACTTCTTTATGGAATGTGGCTCTTGCTGCATTTAACTGGTCCTTGCAAAGATCTCATTCGTGAAGTATGCCATATTGCAGCTTGATAATTTTTCTGGCTACGACAATGCAAAATTACCTTATACCCTCTCCTCCCAACTCAGGAAAAGGCTACAGCTGAAATAATTAAAATCCATATGCTTAATGATCTGTGCCTTCTGCAAGGTGATGCATTACTGTCCCTAACGATGTTTAATAGCTCATAACATTCAATACACTTAATCATCAGTTACTGACAATTGTAGTACTATCGCATACTGAACATATCTTGATAGGGAGAAAATTGCATTAGGACAGACTCAGTTACTCACCTTGATAAAGAATAGTGGGCCTGACCAAATGAGGATGCAGATGCTTGAGTCACTGAGGCAGGGCTGTAACAGGCCATATGGTTATTTTGGGATTTTGTTAGGTGTGGAGGAAGTTATCATTTGCTGGTTTCACATGTGCTTTGTTGGTCTCCCAGCCACTCTGAGGCAGTGGACAGAGCCCCTAACTGGGACGTTAGGAGACTGGGATGCTGGCCTCACTCAGCTGCCTGATTTCCAGCAGGTCACTTTCCATTTAGTTTCTGTGTCTTTATATGTAAAATGAGAGTGAGGTGTTGAATGATGGAGGAGGTCTCACCCAGGTTAGAAATTCTCCAGTCTCACAATCACTTCAGAGATAGAGGACTCATTGGCCTTCAGTCATTTTGCATGTAATGTCTTATTTGCTCAGAGAGCTCCTTGAAAAAACAAAGAAAGATAAAGAGTCCTCATAGCCCACTATGCCTTGTGAAATGCTAAAGGAAAAAGCAACATTCTCATTTTATAATGTTTACTTGGTTTTGATGTGGTTTGCATGATACTTGCTTTTTAAAAAGAAAAAGCCTATAAGGCTTTCTTCTGAATATCACATATTTTGGTCAAATTATCTTGCTTTTTTTGGTAACCGAAAGACATGAACTATTAAGTGCTAGAAATGAGAGGGTCTGCAGGAGGTAGCTTACTTTATGCAGATTTTGCTTGAGAAAAATACATGATTTCATCATCCTGAACCTCTGAAAAATTCTGATTGTCGACCTTTTTCCTAATCATGAGTTTGAGTCATAACCACCCTGGGGAGAAATGCATACATTGCTCCCTCATGTTCTTGATTGTTTCCAAAAAAGTTTTAAGACTTTTCTTCTCGTGATATCAAATGCCTATGTGGGCAAAACTAAGGAGAGCAGAGGAGTTACTACTTCCACTAGCAACTGCCTTCTCAAATGTTACAGCTTCCCCGCTGCTTGTCGAAATCACAAGTCCAATTTAAAAAAAAAGGGGCAGAAAATATTCAAATTTTTATTTTATTGTGAAGTTTTTAGCATTCAGGATTTCTTTTGTCCTTTTTCCTTACTTCAGCATCAGTTTTATGTTTCAAAATGTAAGGTGCCAGGCAGGCCTTCCTTTGCTTCTCCTAACAGTTATTGAGTGAACGTACCTTGTCAAATATATGTTAGGTACTAGAAATAAAGAAATAAATAGACTACGATTACGGTGCATACTCTGACCAAGCTTACATAGTCTTGGGAAGGAGCGAAGACTCAAATGTCTGTAAGGACAGATGGTCATAAATAAGCCCTGATAGGAGACAATAGAGAGTGGTGGAGCCTGGAAACAATTGGAGAAATATCTTTATTTAGTTTCCTTCCTTCCTTCCTTCCTCCCTCCCTTCCTCCCTCCCTCCCTTCCCTTCCATCTTTTCCTCCCTGCCTGCCTTCCTACCTTTCTTTCTTCTTTATAATATTCTGCTAACTGAATAAAATAGTATACAAGTCTTCAACTCATAATATAGGTCCAGACAGAGATATGTAAACAAATAATTTTAATCCATTTAGCAGAACTTAAAGATATTTCTAAAGCACTGTTGTTAAAAGCATAGACTCCAGAGCCAGGTTGGTTTTGAATTCCGGCCCCTCCACTTACCAGCTGTTTGACCTTAGGTAAATAATCTTTGCTTCTCTTTTCTGTCTCATTTGGTATTAAATGGTGACAGTATAAGTATTTACTTCATCGGGTTCTCTTGAGCAGTAATTGACTTAAAATGTGTAAAGCTCTTGGAACAGACCTTGGTACACTGTGAGCTCTAAATAAAAGTGGACTGTACTTATTAGGAATGAAATAAGAGAGTATACTATAAAATATCCAAATAGACATAACCTAATAGAATCTTCAAATGGAAAGAATTGTGAATCACCTTGTTGGCACCATTATCTTGCTGCTGGAACCATCCTCCAAAGAGGATATTTCAGCGTTTGCTAATGCAATTAGTTCGGAGGCCCTCAACTAAATCAACACCTGCTCCATTCATTCTTTCCTACACATCAATCAGTTTTGCATGATTCTTATCAAAGGAGCGCTCACCTATGTCTTCTAAAACCGAACCAAGAAGCACCGTGTAATGTGTCAAGATTGCCTCTGATAACATTGTTAACTTCCACGGTGTTTTCTGCGTTGACTGTTCATGTAACATTTCTCTTGGCTTTATCTCAAAAGAAGATATTTTCCCACATGCTTTGAAAATTAGGTAACCATAGCAGTAAGTGGCTTTCAAGCTTAACGTTGCCTTACAGAATCTACAACATAATAAAAAAAATGATAAAGCATTCAGAAGATGTGCACTGTCTGCTCAATTACGGTTTTAAAATTCAGTTATGTTTATTCCTGCACGGGCCCCGTAAGTGTGTGGCTGAATGAGGATATACAGCATAGGGAGCAGAACTAGCCAAGGCTTTGCAAAGCTGTGGTCAGGTATTATGCCTCACTAATCTTGCTCTCTTCTCTTAAAATATATTGCATTTTCGACATTGCTGTATAGGATCTGTTTCTCGATATTCTTTTTTTTCTGTATTCTTTAAGATTTGTTCCTTGAGGAAAATATACATGAAAAGGTTTTGAGGCAGGTGTAGGTCATTGTGTAAAGGGCACAAACCTTAACTAAAAGGATGGGGACTTTTTGCTCTTTTTCTCTCATCTTCTATAGGAATTCTGTAATGGGGGGAATATCAAGAGCATTAACTATTAATATATGAGCAGTAATTTATGTAATTAGACAAAGGAAAATCTGTGTAATTAGACAAAAGAAAATATACAGTTATAGATATTGCATGTGATAACTACTGGTTAAAAATACAGGCTTAGAGAACTTTCTAGAAGAGACCTCATCAGCTGTTTCCAGATAGTCATCTGGTTATTGGAATGGTATGTTATTTTTAGTTATTTTTAATTGACCGTATTTTTCAGTTCTCAGAAGGAGCAGTTTTTATTTTATAGTAAAAATGTTGACAGTGTAAACTACCCACGACGTGTGGTAGGTACACTGCAACTTCCCTGCTTGGCTCCATATGTCTTAATCTGCTCTTATTCTGGTTATTTCATTACATTTGCTCTGTGGCTGGCACTGTTTTCATTTTCATTCTCACTGTAGTTCTAGCCTCCATCATTTGATTCTAGTGCCTGCCATTGCTGAAAGAGTACAAAGACAGGACAAGTTAAATCCTCATCAGCATCTAGGACCATCAACTTTCTGAGTTTTCCATTCCTTCACCCTACCCTCTCTGAGCCTAGCTTTTTACTATACCTTGTCCCTTGCTTCTTAATTCATCTGTCAGCTATTTAAACAGTGCTTACCTTGAGTGCAGGCTCACCCTTCAAAGGATGAGCCACATTTATGCCGTTGCTTCATCATCTGCTTCCTAAATGTCTTTGCCTGAGATGTTGTCCCTCTCTTCTATTTATTACTATCCTGCTTCATTCCATGCTTGAGTTGATATTATTGATAGCTTATGCACAATTATCCTTCCTAATGCCTCCAGGAGTGAATAAAACCAGAAAGATCACCGATTGAAAACCAAGCACTAGCACCATATTTGGGGGCTGGGGCAGGGGTTATGTTCTGACTTAAAGCAATAAGCATTTTTATTGGGAAAATGTTTCATTGCTTCTAAATTATTGTGTACATGAGGAGTGGAATCAACTAAAAACTACTCTCCTAAACTTTAACCAGAGGTTCATCAAAACTTCTCGTTGTAGTGGAGAGGATTGCAATGATAGTGGTGTCAGTGATGTTGATAAAAATGAGTGAGGCCTTCTGCTGTGTGCTTTGAAAGCATCATCTCTAATCTTTAACCCTAATGGTAACCCACAAGACAGCTAACATTATTTTCACCCCCATTTTACAGTCGAAGAGACCGAAACACAAAGATTGAATCATCGACAGGCTCACATATTTAGTAGTGGTTGGGGTGGAGTCGAGATGTGATCCTAGATCTTTGTGACTTTAAATCCATGAGTTTGTATATCTGTACATATGTGTGTATAGCATTTAGAACAACACTTTATATAATAAAACTTTATATAGAAGCACTATATAAATATTATTTGAAGATGTTAATTTGACTTCTTTCCAACAGAGGGAAGTGGCTTGGGGAGCTCAAGCGGCTTTGCCATAGAAACACTGTTCTGAGCTTAGGTCTATAATCGAGTAAAGGAGATTGAATACAAAAGTATCTATAACAGAAACGGCAGATCTGTTATCTTCTCTTTATTGCTCCCTTCCCTCTCCTATATACACGTTCTATTTCTTAGCTAAATATTTTAATATTATAGAAAAAGCAGTTCCCTGGGAAAATAGCTAATTTTATCCTGATAAACTTATCACTGTAATATAGATTTCCATTTTACTTCAGTAATCCTAAAACTATAGGGATATAAAACACATTAAAGTCATAGCCAACTTTGGATTGCCTTTCCTGTGCAGTCTTTAATAACATGAAATCATTTGTCTGTGTTTAAAATGAGTTTTTACTTTTAATTAAATTGAATTAAATCATCTTCTATTTATCTTAGGAAAAATCTCAGAATTTAACATGAGATTTCCATTTGCAGAGTCCTATCTACTAAGATAGGTCTTCTCTCTTCTCTTCTCACCTCTCTTCTCCCTTCCCCTCTCCTCCTCTCCCCTCCCCTCCTCCTCCTCCCTTCCCTCTCCTCTCCCTTCCTTCCCTCTCCTCCCTCCTCCTTTCCTCCTCTCCCTCCCTCCTCCTCACCTCTGTTTACTCTCTTCTCACCCTTCCCTAGTCTTACAGATATCTCCTGAGCTGCTTCCAGGGGTGCCTGCTATGGACCACAAGTTGTTTAGCTCCATCTGAGAGCTCTATATGGATTTATGTGGCACTCATTGGCTTTGAAGCAGTATTTATGACCAAATGGTCAGTATCTGAAGTGCCATTATACTACCCTCTGTACAAAAACCTGAACTTGAAAATCAATTTGATTAGGTATGATACCACCACAGGCTGGGAGGGTGTGCCTTTGTTCTGAGAGTTGTCCTTTCTGAGCTCCACTACTCTTACCCAAGCTGTGGCTCATATCAATTTAATCTGCAGAATTTGAGATCAACCATGTAGGTTCGTATGCAGAATAAATCTCCCCTTTCTTTGAATAAGTAGATCCAGTCCACTTATCCATTTATCTGCGGTGACCCTCTCAATATTTCATGAGATTTGCCTTGATGTATAATGTTCTTTCTAGTTGCACTGTACAGTTGGAAATGAGGTAGCCTTCTTTTTCACACCACACAGATATCTTCTAATGAGTCTTTTTTGGAGGGGCACGGAGGAGGAGGAGATTTATGTAAGGCTGTGACAAGGGTGGGACACTTGGTTTGAATCTATATCTCCTAACTGCCAACCTCTGTTTTAAAGTTTATTTAGTCCTCTAGGGCCATGCATCTTGAAAATTCACCATTGTGCCAGTATGGTAATGGAATTTTAAGTTTCTCCCTGGCTGTTGTTATATATCAAGGTATTTGTTTATGCCTAAGCATAAAAGATAAGCTAGTCCGCAACATAACATACTTATTATAGATGGTAGTCTCTTTTAAAAATTCAACAGCACGGTATATTTCCTTACACACCCACATTTCCCAAGTATAAAAATATCACCGTGAGCATTTAAATAACTATAATACTAACTGAGCAAATTACATTTTATTCCGATCTGCCTGTAAAATGGAAAGAAGTGTTTTTTTATTTTTCCTTGTATCTTAGGATAAATTACAGAACACACAGACTTTCAATGATATAATTGACTTTACTTAAATGAGCTAGGTTTTGATTAATAGATGAGAAGTATCATTTCCATAAATACAATATTAAATGAATTGTTTTACCCTAAATTAAATAATTGGTCATATTACTGGTACTCTTCTAGTTTATTGAAGCTTTTATGCACTTGTGTACGCTCTGCTATGTGAAGCTTCATTATGCTTCCTGTCAGCCCTCTCCACCCCAGGTGGGAACCCACCCCATTGACATGGGACCTGTCTCACCCTACTTAATGATCTCCCTCTGGTGTCCACACCTGAAGTCCCTTTGCGTACCTGCCACTTGCATTGTGTCAGTATTCACAAGTCCACACTCTCTCCCTCTGGTCTCCACGTCTAACCTGTCTCTGGATCCATTGTTTCTCCAATACAGATCTCATTAATATTGCCTTCCTTCCCGTATCACATTCCTTTTCCCTCTTTACTAGGCCCTCATTACTGCTTTCTCAGATTATAACTGCATTTTCCCTATCTGCTTTCTCTTCCCTATCCTTGTCCCTTCCACTTTATTTTATGGATCGTGGCCAAAATAGAAATCTATTCATGTCATTTCCCTCCCTTGGAGCACACAGTCCAGATCTCTCTCATGGTGTTCCAAGCACCGGCACCTCTCTCCTCTGTACCCCTTCTTCACTGTGCTTTCCCCGTGACTGCAGTTCCCCACCCCCAGGGCTTAGTCTGGGTTTGGGAGCCGTGCACACAATTCACACCGTCTAAGGTGTCACCTTTGTCTTCGTGGTAAACACTTAGTTCTTCGAAGCCCATCTGAGGCGACAGCTTCCCCCCAGCCTCATATTTTATAAGTAAATTACTCCCTTCTCTCTTTTGCCTACATTCTTCACCATATGACTGTTATGACATGTAAGCACTGTATTGTATGAATTTACATGTTTCCTTATTAGATTGTCACCTTTCTCAGTCACCTTTGTAATTCCAGAGCCTAGCAGACAATCTGACACAAGTATGTGTTTAATAAACATTTGTAGAATTGGTTCAATAGTCTTATAAATGTTCTCTGTATTGGAGAATAGGTTCCTAACAGAGTATTAAGAGACTAAATTTTTGATATCTCTATAGTCTGCACTTGTCTGACTCGACTAAGAGTACAGAGTTAACGAGGCTAAGGTCTTAAGTTTCAATCCTCTGTAGAGCAGTCATCATTGTACCTGAACTGACAGGAACCTTAACTAGCTGCCTAAAATATCATTCGTTCCAAGGGAAATGAAGAGTGAGAATGATTAAGATAAGGGCAAATTCATCTCAACTATTTGACACATTGAATTCAATATATTCTATTTATTCCACATTTAATGTGACACGAGCACCTTGTTTTGTCCACAGCACCTGCCCGTGTGTACTGATGCTTTTGCCTTGAAAGGTGCTGCTGTGCTGGAGGTGACAGAAGTACTACGGTCCATGGCAGTTTTGCAATGAAAGCCACAATCATCCATCCACAGATCTTTAGGATTGCCAGCCCCTGAGCCTCCCGTCTACCCACACGCCTCCCTGTTTGTCTTCCAGGTGAGACCATGCGCATCGCCTCCTCGGAATTTGCTGATGACCCGTGCTCATCTGTGAAGCGTGGCACCATGGTGCGAGCGGCAAGGGCTTTGCTATCGGCTGTAACACGCTTACTCATCCTGGCGGACATGGCAGATGTCATGAGACTTTTATCTCATCTGAAAATTGTACGTATGTAGAACTTACCAAAACTTGCTTTACGTGGTTGGCAATATTGGCCACATATTTTGCAGCACTGATTCCTACTGAAGATGTGTCACTCCTCAACAGATCACTTGGTCACTCATCCATGTGGTACGCCCCCAATTTTTCTAATACTTAAATCATATTCAACAACATATTCAAAAAGTTATAGAACATTTACTTGAATTGTTTTTTCTCTCAAAACACAGAGTTTAACTTTCCCTCTTACTTCCTTGAGTACAAAACTGCATTCTCTTCGGCTGCAGAGGCCGAGCGTGGTTCACCTGTCTTGGCTCTGTCTTAAGATTCAGAGCAGTGCTGGTCCATGTGTTGATTCAAACTAGGTCGGCTCTGCTGGTTATCTGGCCAGATGACTGCTCGTGCCCATCTTAACATACATCACATGTTGAATATATTTTGTTAGCTTCTCCAGACTTACCCTTATTTATATATATGGACTCTTAGTCTTGCAATAAAAAGCCCCATCACTCCTCCCTGTGTAGAATCAACCTTGTCACACCACACTTGACATCTGTCACACTCAATTGAGTCTCCGGGGACATCAGTGCCCCACTAACCCATGTAACTCCATTACATGTGCCTTTCTTGTCATGGTTCCTTGGTTCCTTTTCACTCTCGTGTTTCCTAATGGAAGTGGAGCCCTACCCTCTTCACAAATTTTACTGGACCAGGGGCCAAGGCAACCTTCCCAGTCCTCAATGGCTCAGCTTTTCTCTGTTTTCCCAGTTGCCGACTGATAACTAGTTGCAACCAGGATGGTTCAACCATTTGAACTAAGATGATTACATTAGTTGCTTAGCAATATGGCTTCTGCCTAGAGAGTCTCTATTCCATGCCCTCAATGAGTCTTATTCCTAGACAACTGGCACCAACCCTGGACTGATCTCAGATCTTTAGATGAACCATGCATTTTCCTTTTTGGGGAACCAACTTATTCCTGGCTTAGTTTCCCTAGCCCTGGCCATTCCTGGCATATCACTTTCCCTATTAGTCAACCATCCAGGTGTTCTTTTCTTTGTCAGTGAAATGAACGATGAGGGGGCAGGTGAGATGGGAAATGAATAATGAGAACTTGCTCTCCATCTTAGATTTGTTCAGTAATTTTCAAAGAAGTTACAAGCACCACAAATGTTTTCTGTCAAAATTTTTTGGGCCAGATCTTTTATCTGACTTCGCCTCAGTAAAGTGGCCAAGATTTCCAAGTTATGTATAAACCTCACAATACTATGAAAAACCTCAAATTCCAACATCTTTGTCTTGAGTTCAATGGTCATAAACCATCAATCGCTTCACGGTTTCTGTTACAGGTGCCTGAAGAGCCAAGGGACACAAAGGAGAAACTACTTGGAAGTTTTTCTCAGATTCTTCTAACAGAATAGGCCCTCAAAAGCCAGGAAAGTTTCTTGCAAATAGGATGATGTGGGCAATATGAGGAGAGACTTTACCTGTCTCAGAGGTATTGAGACATCACGATTAAACATCATGATTAAACCATTTGGCCATCAGAGTAAGACTGACCAGATTTAACCTTGGTTTGATGTCTACTTACCAGCTGTATTGTAACCTACCACATAACTTCCTTACATCTCAGACACTACTGTTAATAAGGCCTAATGACAGTACAACTCTCAGAGTTGTGGGGACGTTTAAATGAGGGAAATTCTTATGAAGCATTTATCATAGTCTCGCACAAAGTAAGCATTTGAATAATGGTGGTCACGTTGCCATGGTAAGATCCCTTCTGCAGACTGAAGTGCTGGCTGTCATTCCTCTAGCCCACCTGTGTCATATGCATCTTTTAGGCAACAGATAACTTTGTTCTCAAGTGTGCTGGAGAAAAAGTCCTATCTTTCCCTTACAGCCTACTTAGGCAACATTTTAAGAAAGATCTTTCCCAGGATGGACAATCTTCCTTTACCCAGAAGGACAAGAGAACTGAGCCTAAAGAAATTAACTTTACATCTCATGTGGCATTCTTCCCTGTGCTCCGGAAGGCCCAGTTCAGCCATTCATGGGGAGTGATGACAGGATAAACATTCTGCTCAGAAGAGTGCTCATGAAATCCCAGCCTGTAATGTGATGTGTGGCACCAGTTGCTACCTGTAGCCTTGTCTTTCCACCCACCTGTTTTGACCAGTGCTGTTGGTTGATAATACCACTGCAGTTTGTCGTGATGTGGAGTCAGTTGTATTCTCTTCCCTGCATAGCAGATTAAAGGAAGTTAAAAAAAAAAAAAAAAAAAGGAAAATAAAAGGATTTAGCCCCAAATCATGAAAAGGTCAACCCAGCAGTATTAAGAAGTCCCGTCAGACTGTCAGTAGTAAAATTAAAAATGATTGAAGACTAAATAACACATTTGTTCTACTTGGAGCGTAGCCTCTGCAGTGAACAGCAGTGGTGGAATGTTGCTATCTTGTGGGACAAGTGAGGAATTACAGTTTCTAGTGCTATCTCTGAATTACTCAGCCGGTGTTCCATGGCACGCTGTGGGTTCAGGTCAGTCAGGCTCTCGTATTATGGGGCTCTGGGCCTCACACACCCATAAAAAGACAATGCAAGAGTTCATTGCAAACAGACATGGTATATAATTCTTAGTAGCATCTTTGTGCTTTTCCACAGAAGCACATTGTCTCATAAACAAGTGTTGTCTGCCAGCATCTATTAATTTGTTTTTAACTAGGATGAAGAAAATATCTTTCTATGTTTTGATAGAGCAGGTTAGAATTATCATCTACACCTTTATTAAGACTTTTTCCAAATAAAAAGAGTTTCTTTATCATAAAGGTGATTAAACGTAGATTAGAATAAGAGTGACAGGCGCTTTTTAATTGTAGTGACTCAGTTTGCTGTTGGTTTAGAAGCTTGAGTAACACCCTGCAGTGAGTCAGTCCTCTAGCTTCCTGTCATGGTAACCATGACCCAGCTGTTTTACCTTTCAGCATTACACATGATATTTTATTTTTTATCCTTTAGGACATATACCAAATTTTATTGCTATTCTTTCCAGATGTTGATTTTTTTCATTTTTGAGTAACTTACATTTTTGAGTAACTTACAGGAACATAGAAGAATTGCCTTCTTATCAGAAACTTGTATTCATGTTTTTCCATTAATAATTCACTTAGTAGACGAAGACTAGTCGATTTAGTCTCCTAAAACACCCACCTTCATTCTCTGCCCTGCAACCTGATAGGTAATTGTTGGCAAATCGAGTAATCGTGAGCAAATATTCGGCCACTAAAAGTGAGTGGAGACTTGGGAGCTCTGCAGAGGTGGTGTGATTTGGCAGGTTCTCTGCATTCTGCTTTATAATTATATTTGGAAACATAAGTTTATATGGCTGCTAAGGAGTCCATCTTTTCACGTAACATACAGATATGATAGTTGTCCATATTATCCTACTTGTTTTATCATACTTGAATTGTGTGTGCTTTAATATGGAACCCTTTTTTGAGTATATTATATCAGTGGGTCCCAAAACAGTTTTCGCTACTGTACTTGTTTCAAATTCAGGAGACTAGTGATGGAATAGCGAGTGGCACAATTCAAAGCTGAATTATCACCAAAGGTGGGATTCGATGTTCCTGAGCAAAGCTAAAGTACTCAGTTGTACATCAGACATCTTTAAAAAATACTGAATTTTAATAGCATTTATTGTTGAAGCTGCTGGTGAGTGATTCCCTAGCCAGACACCTGGTGTCTCCTGCAATCAGTTAATATTGTTTTAGGTTGACATGTGGTACTTAAGACTTTTAAAGGAATCACACATTTCAATCAGTGATCTTGAAGAGGGATATTTATTTTCTCTAGGCTCTGAATTAATGTAATCAGATTATATTGTCAGATTTTAGCCTTGGTGATGGCATTATGCATGAACACATCTAGACATGTGTGTGTCAGAGAAAACAGTCACCTTTTTTCTATCTTCAGGCTAGGTCCTAGAATAATGATGTTCTCGATTATCTCAAAATTTCTCTTCAAAAAGTGGAATAGCAAAAACAGAAAACAACAACCCCTTGGTCAACTTCTAAGGAAAGGCAGATTTTCTTAGTGGCTACCAAGGACTAAATCAAATTCTGCTGTTCCATTGTTTGGGAGCATTGATGGACAGGGTGACTTTAATATTACCTGTGCTTTCTGTGACATTAACATCAAATAGTTTTGTGCATCTTCAGTAACTTATTATTTCTCAATAGTCTCCCATTTAGCCCTGAAGGTCTAATGTGGCTCTTGTATTTGAATAACAGCCATCAGTTGGTATAAAATATTTTTGTCTCTGATTATAAAGGTAGAAATGATTGCATGGGTTCCTAGCATATCTTTTCTGTTAGAGCTGTCATTGGCATTCACTTCATACATCTGAGTTGTTCAGAATTTATCATTTATTCAGTTTATCCTTTCGAGAAATACTTATCTGTGCCAAGACAGATAACCTCAAAGATGAGTAAGGCTCAGATCCTGCCTTCGAAGCCTTATAGGCTAGTAGGGGAGACTTTAAGCAAGAGTACAGTTCATCTTAGGAAAATGTGCATATTGATACGGTCTCACCTAGAAGGAAAACATAACGATTAGGATGTTTTCATTTTTAAATAACAGAGACCTAACTCAGCTTGGTCTTTTAAAAAGGGAATATATTGGCTCACCAAACAAAAAGCTTGCAGCTTCAGGCAAGGCTTGATCAAGGCACAAATTGTGACAGCGATTAGGTGTCTATGTATTTTTCTTCGGTGCAGATCCCCTGGGTTTCAAGCCAGGCTTCTGTGCTCACTTGCTGTAAGACCTTGCAAGCAAGTCATGTTACTCTGACCTCAGTTTCTCCTCTGTAAAATATAAACTAAAACAAACAAACAGAAACTTCAGAGAGCTGTTTTTGAGGACTAAATTAGATATGAGCAAACCACTTAGAACAATGTCTGACACACTGTAAATACTCAATGACACTGGCTAGTGTCATTTTACTTTCAAAAGCCAAAAATAACTTTGGAAACATAGCAAGCTCTATTATTGTTGTGCTTTATAAAACATGGCACTTTAAGAATAAATGACAATAGCATTTAATCATTCTTGATTTCTAATGAAATCATTTTCCTCACCTGTTAACAAGGAACCAAAATTCAATGAAGAAGGCCAGCTTATCTTTAAGAGGCAGAAAGATAAAGTATGAAAACTCTGAGACACCGTGGTCAAACCAGAGTACGTGGCTAAACAAGAAAAGTAGTTAAATGTAGAATCTTATACTCATTCATTTGTTCACTTGGCCAACTCCTATTTCCAGGATAAAATCTTTTTTTTTTTTTTTAATTTAGCTATAAACCCAGAATCTAACAAGGGAGTTACATATGACTTATAGTTTCATCAATGTCACTTAAAATCAATCGAGTATCAACAGTAGGACCCTGGAATGAGGTCAGTCTGTCCAGACAGAAATGATGATCATAACAGCCATGGTTTACAGCACTGCTATGGGCAGTGACTGTTGACAAAGGAACCAGATCGCACAGTCCAGGAGGGGCAGGATCAGATAGCTCAGTTCAACATTACCGCTGTCCCTGTGTGCCTGCCTAGCTCCTAGTAGGTGCTTTGTAAGTATGTAATGGATAAACGAATTCTCAAGCTACATTTTTATTATCGAAGTAAATTAAGTGCAATTTCAATCAGCAGAATTGGAGGCTGATTTAAAGAATGTCGCAAAGTTTGACACAGCTGTGGACTAAATAATAGCGGCAGACAGGCTTGCTTTAGGAATGGGGGCAGGGGCTATTTTGAACAAGCTCTATGAGAAGACTAAGACTTTGAGTTTAACTGACAAGTTCTGAAAATAATATTTAAATCTACTAATTAGGGAGGAAATTTAATATCTCTAGAAGTTTCAGTCTTTTCAGCTGTACCTGTGTACAAGCTGTCACTATTAAGGACAGGAAAACCTGGTTGAGCAAAGCATTCTCGCTTTGGTGTTCATGAGTTCAGTCTGGCCGGGGGAGGAGAACAGCTGTCTGTAATGTCCGAGATCACGAGGACATTCATAATGAGGAAGGCTATGACAGCTTATGATCCAGGACACAGAGTCTCCCAGACCTCCTCCTTATTATAACACCTCCCGCATTAGCTCGACCCTCTTTCTCAGCGCCATCGCAGCCGCCTGCCGCCTGTATCCTCTCCACAGCGTCCCCTCCACCCCTCCCAAGTCCCCTGTCATCTGCAGACTTTCCAAGAGTAAAATGAAGTCTTTCCTCTTCAAAATTACTTAGGAAAAAAATTTTCCCTCCGATAGATACTATGTAGCACGTCAGTATCTTTCTTTAAGGAGCTCCTAATTCTTGCCAGGCACTCTGCTAAGTATTTGCTATTCTACATTTATTTTTCTTTTTTCCTTCTTTTGTTCTTTTTAATATATAATGTGCCTGGTTTATTTGGGAAAAGGGTAGAGAGGACATCTTTGCCTACCATTTCCATTTCTGTAACATTCTTTGGTCTATTCGAGTTCTCTATTTCTTTTTGTATCACATTGACATTTTATATCTTTTAGAATTTAACTATATAGGTTTTCAAATTTATTAGGGTAGAAGGTGTTATTCTTTCATTTTTAGCTTTTTATGTCTTATTGTTTAAATTGTCTCTTGTGGATGATATATCATTGGATCTTTTATTAAAAGCCCGATCTGAGAGTTTGCCTTCTAATTAGAGCATTCATCGCCTTTATATTCATTTTTTATATGTGGATTTAGTTGTCCATCTTATTTTATAGTTCCCATTTATATCCCTTCTTCATTTCTTATCTCTTTTAATTCTTAGAACAACCTTATGTAGCGTGTAGACAAACACTATTGCCTTCATTTTATTAAGGAAGACACGGGGTGTTGAAAGGTTTAGTGGCCTTCCAAGCACCTCTGCTGTATAAGAACTGCCTTTTAAAGTGCTTGTTTGGCTTATAGGAGTCAATTTCCTTCTCCCAGACACCCAGAAAGAACAAAAAAAATCATTGGCTCTGTTCCAAAGTTAAAACTTGATTTTGATTTCTGAAAAGTACCTGATGACTGTCTTTCTCCTTTTTTTCCTCCTCCCTGTCCCTTCCACTTTCTACCTATTCTCTATCTCTGTCTCTCTCTGCGTCATCAGTCTACCCAATAGCAGCATCTGCACCCATAACCCAGACTTTGGTCCCATTCCCTCCATTTCTGTGGGACTTTGGTAGGATTCTGAGAACTTTTCACTAGGTGACCTCTCAGATCCTTCCAGATTAAACTGAGTATGAATAAGTCTACCTTAAATCTCTGAGTATGACTAAGTCTACCTTTATTGCTGTTTCTTTTCAAAAGAACTTCACTGAAGTAGAAACATAAATTCAAACTGCATCTGTATTCTTCAGAGAAAACCAATGAGAAAGTAAATTATGTGTTACACCACAAAATAAATACTCCAAATTGGTCTGATTAACAACCAGAAAGAAGCCTGTTTTATATTTATATAAAACAAATATATATATTTATATAAAACAAATCCAAGATTTAGCTCTCTCTGAGATAATTATTTTGCTCTTCCCTGAAACCAGTTTTTATGTCCTGAGAAAAGACCTACAACTCAAATAAGCAGCAGGAACAAATTAACTGCTCAGGCTGTCTGTCCCTCTGTGAAGCTGTTGATAGCCACGTTAAGACTATTATAAACTTATTAGAAAGGGAGACATCACTGTTCTGTTCTTTTAAAGACTTGAGTTAGGAGATTCTCATTAAACTATGAAAATACTTTAAATGGGCCATTCTATACCATAAAATGAAATTTGATTTCAGTCCCTAAAACACATGCTGATATATAACGGTTCCTTTTTCAACTATACTTCTTTCTTTTCTTCTGGGTATTATTAGAGCCTGGATAGAAATTGGAAAAGTCCAACACTGGGGAGTTAAGTCACCATTTTATATTTTTTCAACTAGGAAGAAGAAAAGATGCAGAATGCCATAGAAAATGAGAATGGAAACTTAATTCTATGTGGAATCTAGATTACCATTCTAACTAACTTCCCTTGCTACAACTCTTCCCTTAATGAGATAAATTAGCTAGTTGAACAGCATTATATCTATTGAGTAAAAGGTTTGGTTTATATGCACTATGCTCTTTTTCCACTCAGTGAAACTTGTTAAGAAAGTCAGATTAGCCACCTTTGCAACTGTGTCGAATTTAAGCAAATTTGCCAATCTCTCCATCTCAGAACTGTGTTAATCTTTGGCTTTTCCCAGCCACTTTAGTGGTCATTTGTATTTCTGCATTGTCAAACAATAAACTGTCTATATCTTGTCCTTTGTTTTGATCCAAACTACAAGAGCCAATTGGAGTTCTGCAGGAAGTCTGTGTATTCTCTGCATTTCTTATCACTCCTGCAGAGCTGCCTTCTCTTTCTCTGTTGCCTCTCTCAGAAGCCTGCACTGCAACCTCTGTGCCAGGCTCCTTTCATAACTAACAACTTTTGATTTTGTAAACACATATCTGTCTTATGCCTTATTCACTCAGGATTGTGTTCTTTGCTATTTCTGCTGATAAAATAATTTCTACAAATATGCTACGTGACTGACAATGACTTGGTTGATTGCTTCACCATAATATCTTAATTTTAGTTAAGTCTAAAGGTATTATAACCTTAAAGGGTTACAGATTGTAGAAATCTTCACACCATGTTAAAGTTAAAATCATCCTGGAGGGGAGGAGACTTTAGTACCTCTCAGATCCTCAAATCATTTTTAAAGGAGTTCTTAATGAAATTGATAATTCAAGTACAAGTCTACGCTGGAAAAATTCAGTGACAGTTTGCAGGAATTTGGAAGCAGAGCATATCATTAGGGTGGCATGCTTGCTGTCATTCTGTTCAGCCCAGTCGATGACACCTTTAGTGACAACAAAACGTCAATTCATTTTCTTCTGAGGCTTAATATCTCCTCTTTCCATTAGGTGGCAGGGTGTAAACTCAGATTAAAATTATAATCCCTTTAGTCTCAGATTTAGAGATGTTGACAAGAAAATTGGTTGCAGATTCAAGCTGCCTCAGTCTTTCAGAAGCCTAGGTGTTCTTCCAGGTGTGGTTTGTGAACCACTTCCTCCTCTGAAGATTTCTAGAATTTATTTTGAAATTCCATTTTTTTAAAAAAAATATATTTTCCTTTATTTTTTTTTTAACATTAGAAGTCTGTATTCCTTATGAGTCATAACTCAATAAAATACAATCAATATAGTATTTTATGTTCCAAGAGTTCAGCAGTTATTCTTTCACATATAAAATATTCCGTAATTCTTGAACAAATATTTATTCTGATTATAAATGCTCATTAGGAATACTGTTATCCCTATTACTTTATTTAAATGTCAATGAATATTAGTGTTTTCTTTTTACAAGGTACCATTTCTAACAAGTTTAATAATATTGAAATATGATGTAGTTCTAAATATGTTTGTTTTTTATCACTTCAGGTGGAGGAGGCCCTGGAAGCTGTCAAAAATGCTACAAATGAGCAAGACCTTGCGAACCGTTTTAAAGAATTTGGAAAAGAGATGGTGAAACTTAACTATGTAGCAGCAAGAAGACAACAGGTGGGAAAGATTTTGGAAATGCTAGGGGAGAAAATGTGTGAATTTCAGTAACCTTGTAGCTATCTAGGTCTGACCGATAGATCAGCCGCATCCGCTGGCTCCGATTAGCAGATGCCCTCAGTACCTTGGATCACAAAGGCTGCTTCCTGCTTAGGCTGGTTCTCATACCACTGTGGGCCCTGGAGTACTCTCTGGCCTCTGCCTACCTTGAGGAGGTCACAGGCCACCTGCATCACTTGCGAGAACCCCTGCTGCCAGCCCCACTACCTTCTAACCTTTTGTATACTCTAGGAAATTCTCAGTCAAATCAAAAATATGACACTGTGGTGTGACGCTGTGGTCAGTCTCTAGGCACCACCCCTCTTTGCCTGCCCTTTTTATTTCCTAGCCCTGTAGACACCACCATGCATGTGTACATCCAGGATATGCAGAGTGTGGAGTAAAAGTTTTATGAACAAGAGGAAGAAAACATGAAGAAAATAAGAGGAAAGGCAGAAAGAAAAACGGAGGGAAGAGGGAGAGCGTAGGTGGGTAGTGAGTCACTTTGATGAAGGTGCTGGCCTAGGGTCTTCTCTGCCTCTCCTGGCACCCTCGGTTTTAGCCGGCTTTGTTTGTTTATTAGGTGCCTTCAGAATTTGGTTTCCCTAAAATGTGTTCTTTTTCTTTCTTCCTAGCTAACAAAAACACGTTTGGAAATATGGAAGAGTCAGTTAAAATCCTTTTTACCCATTCTCTAGACTGCTCCCAGAATTCAACATTTCGGGCAATTCTTAGTGATTTTTTCTAGGATTTTCTACGAACAACCAGAAAGTTCCAGTCAACAAATATTTGTTGAGTGTTCACTCTGTGCCTGGCTGAAGCGATGCTGCTGGTACAGACTTGGCCAAGATCTAGTCCCTGTCCCTAGAGAGCTTACAATGGCCTATAACAGGCGCACACACATGATTTTAGTTTGTGATGGCCTTTAAGTATTGTTACCAACAGAATTCTTTGTTCAAGTGGAATCTTGTGTAGTAGCCTCAAATTTAATGTGGGTAGGGGTGAAGTTACCCAGCAGCACAGTTGTGAGATCAGAAAGCTGCTGGCTTTTTAAACAACTGAAAAAGAATACATTGAATCTTGATCTCAGTGAACCAGGGAGAGGCTGGGAATTAAAATAGGAGACAAGGACATTTGGAGTCTTGTAGAGTGTTTGGATTTAATGGTAAGTGAGTCTGTAATATTTGAATAGTTCAATGTTTGGTATCATGTCTCAGATTTACATTTTAATATCCTCTATGTAGCAAAAAGGGAGGCGAGTAGAGTAGAAGAGGGGAAATTAGTTGTAGTTGAGAGGGGGCAGAAGTAGCCTAGGCGAGAAATGGTGATGGTCTCGATGAGTGTGGATCTGTGGGAATGGAGAAGACTATAGGATGTCAAAGTTGACTTTGAAAACAGAACACATAGGACCTGCTATTGAATTGGATGTGTGTGGTTAGGGAGCGACAGCAACCAGTTCTCTTCTGAGCAAATGGGTTGATGGTGGTATATTTACTAAGATCAGGGAGACTGAAAAGGTACTAGAGTTATAAGTAAAGATTGTATATTTAGATACATGGATTTTGAGAAACTTGTGAAATATCTATGTAGAAATGTGAATAGATGAGAGATGTAGGTTGGAGATTGAAACATGAGTCATCAACATGTAGCCGGTTTTAAAATCCATGGGTGAATATATGAGATAGTCACATGAGACGACACATAAATATTATTTATTTTTATTTCATTAACACTTAATTTTTAATTAATTGCTATTTCAGACTTTTTAAAGAAAATTTAGAAAAAGAGCAGAAATGAAAGATATAAAAACCATATCCTACCCTACCACTCAGAAAAAAATGGTACTGATATTTTGGTATTTTGCCTTTCAGTATTTATCTTCATATTTTAACATACTTGCAATCATATTATGCCTAAAATATGCATATTGTGTTTTGTTTTTTCATTTTATATAACTATTATTCATATTATTACTTTCTGGAATCTAATTTTAATATCTATATAAATAGTCCATCAAATGAATGCTTCAGTAGTTTCCTTAACCAATTTTTCATAATTCAACAATTAGATTATTATTATTTTTTTCATGTGGTTAAAGACTGTTTTCTCCAATATCTCTATGGAGAGAATTTTCCACCCATCATCTCTCACGTATTCAGATTTTTTTTTTTCTTATTTCTTTTTTCCTTTTTCTTTTTTTTTAGCAGAGACACTCAGTAATGAAATAGTGGAATTTCTGGGCCAGGTGTTGTGGAGGTTAATAAGGCCCTTTGTTACTGGCCAGGAGAAACCTACCTGCATTGCCTAAATATATGCTAGCATAGAAGTACACTCATATAAATTTGTTGCCTGTTTATCTGTGTTCATCATTAGGGCTAAAAATAAATAATCCCAATTTAGAAATTGTGTTGGCTGGCATAAATCTGTTATTTAAGTAAAGGAGGATAGATGGTTCTGTTATTACTTATTGTCTTGACATCCTAGATAATGAGATATAATTTGCTTGTCTCAGAGTTATTTTGACCCACAAAAAGGAAGATGATTGCCAGGTCATCCATCTATCATATACCAAATGAGCAAATAGGAATAGAAACCTGGTAGTTCAAATACCTTTTAATGACATTTTGAAGGTAGAAGAACATTCTCCCAGAGATACTCACCTGGCAACCCTACACGGCTCTGAGAGAGCAGCACTGCCTTTAACATTTCCAAAAATGATATGAACATTTTCTTAAAATGTCTTTTAAAGCTAAAAATAAAATGATTCCCCAGTGGTATTGTTTTGATATCCAAAACTAGGAAATTCTATCATCTTTGACCTATTCTTTTTTTATTCCCTAAACTCAATGATTGAAGCTGTCGTTAAAGGTAGTTTTAAAAAAATGAACCCTATTCTAAAAATGATGATGAAGTGGCAGTATTGCACTAAGCAAAAATCAGAAGAGTTTGATTTCCCCCGTTTATAATTATAATTGAAAATGGATGTAAGTGGAGTATCAAGAGACTGTAGGTTGGGTTTTTTATCTGCTGATAACTGTCTCTGATCCATATAAGACACTTACCTTGTTGGTGGTTTGGCTTTGCCTTCTTTCAACAATATTTATTGCATGCTTTTTATAGGCCAGATACTGTATTAGTGACTAAAGATCCACTGAGAAGCATGGGCTTAAATAAGTAAATATAATAAAGTATGTTAATTACAAGAGGGAATAGGGTCTGTGGGAGCTGATAGAGAGTTCAGTGAAGGGTGGATTGTAGGCCCTGTCAGATGAAAGGCTAGGGTGGATGAGGGACACTCAGATCTTTCACATAGCAAGAACAATATGCGCTAGGTCCTGGCAGCTAGAAAGAGTGCAAGAGAGAGTAGATGGTTTCTAAAATTCAGAGTGGTTCTCAGAGTCTGTGTCTCTAAGTTCTGTTACAAACAATTCTATGGTAAATGTCATGGATGTGACAGGTTTTGTGTTTTGCACACACAGGAGCTGAAGGACCCTCACTGTCGGGATGAGATGGCAGCCGCCCGAGGGGCCCTGAAGAAGAATGCCACAATGCTGTACACGGCCTCCCAAGCTTTTCTCCGCCACCCAGATGTTGCCGCCACAAGAGCCAACCGAGATTATGTGTTCAAGCAAGTCCAGGAGGCCATTGCTGGCATCTCCAACGCTGCTCAAGCTACCTCGCCCACTGACGAAGCCAAAGGCCACACAGGCATCGGCGAGCTGGCTGCGGCTCTGAACGAGTTTGATGTAAGCGTCCCGGTGATGTACACAGAAGGCTGTACACTTTCATTTAAAAAAATGCATTGGGGGTGAAGGGCCACCACCTAGTATATATTGATTTACCCTCTTGAAGGCTTTTGGTATTAGAATGAATAACAGAATGTTTCTGTTGTTAAGCAAAGTCCTTCAAGGCCCAAAGCTTTTCTAAAAGAAAGGGTTTTTTTGAGCCATATGCTAGTCTGGGGCACATAGCCTAAACCACCAGCAGCAGGGCTTGATGGAGGAGGCAAACGTATCTGCCATCCTGGGCTCTTTAGTGAGTCTGAAGAAGAAAGATATAAGTTCTTTTGAAAGTATTTACACTGGCTATAGATAAGGGGGGCAGGTGAAGGTGAAGGTGAAGGGGGCTAGTTCTGGGATAGGTGGGCATACATCCAGAAAGTTCATGTGTAAGCAGAATGCGGTGGAGTCTGTCAGTTGGCTATCCTTTTTAAGATAAGGGCTGAAATAGCCGTCTGGAATTTAATTCAAAGTTTCAACATAAATTCAGGGACGTGAGCAGCGTTTTGTTGGTGTCTGCCCACCAGCTCTGCTAACTGATTAACTCTTTGTTTCTTCCTCCCACCCTTCAGCCTGCTGTGACTTCATGTAGGACATCTCAGAATTTTTCTCTTGTCACTGTTACTAGAAATATAACTTATTGGCAGAGCCTAGTTAATTTGTCTTTAAAGAAATTAACAGCTATATGTGTGAGGGCTCTATCCCAAGCAAGTAGAAAGCCTCTACACTGTTAACTTCCCTACCCCAGAGGCTGTTTTACGGACAGTTCATCACTTGTAAGGTCCTCTTTATTACTAAAGGGACAAATGCCACAGGCAGCTGAGTAGATTGCACCTCTGTTTTGCCTGGGTGAAGAACTGTCCTTAGTTTCTTTCATTTTAGATCAGTGGCCAACATATTCTGTTGCCCTCTGACCCACATGGATCATGGTCTTCCTCGCATCACCTTCCTGGGCAGTACCCCTGCCAGTCCCACAAATAACCCACATTCTGCACCCACTGTTCCTGGGGGTGTGGCCCAGTGAAGGAAACAGTAGAAGAATGGCTCACTGCCCCTGGGCATGTTCATATCATCAAAGTGGGTTAGAGGGACTCATGTCATTAACACCCCAGGATGACAGCCTTCCTCTCCCCTAGGTCATGGTGTGGGCCCACCTTTGAAAAGATGGAATTTAGTTGAGTTCATCCTATGCTCAGTGAAAGTCTACTTGTGTTGTGAGAGCTGCAAAGATTTATAAATAATCAGTATCTGCTTTCCTCCTGTAGGGAAGATTAGGGAGGTAGGATGTGCTAAATACTCTTTAAGTGGTAGAACACGTTACAGAAATTTATAGAAGAAAAAGAGGTTACTGAACAGCTGTGGAGAAAGATGATGAGCTTGCTTTGGATATGTTGGCATGACTTTTTGACAGAAGATGACTGGCTGGCTGCTAGGAAAGAGGATTAGGACCAAGTGATGTTAAAAGCATAGAGATGGATGATATAGGAATAATTATAATACTTTACATTCAGATAACTCTTTGCAGTTTTCACAGGGCCTCTCCTTTTTCCCTTACTTTTTTAGCTAGTCAAATATATATATATTGAAATTAGATCATATACTATTTTCTGAGTTTTTTTGTAAGAATTAAATATGATAATAAATTTAAAGCATTTAACCCAGAAATAGGGCTTTAGTATGTAATTGTATTGACAGAGTTTCAGGAGACAACTGAATATCCATTGGAACTAATAAGAGAATTCAGTAAGATTATCAATTTTATTTTTTATTTTTTTATTATTTTAATTTTTTAATATGAATTTATTTTCAAGTTATATTTTTTTAAATGAAGAAATGATTTTAATTCCCCCTCCCATCTACCTCCCCACCCCCCCCTCCCCTACTCTCTGGTTCAATTTTAAAATTAAAAACAGAAGTCACTGAATTTTTGTAATGCAAAATGTGTGTGTGTGTGTGTGTGTGTGTGTATATATATATATATAAAATAATGAGAAAAATCATGTTCACAAAATAGACAGTAAAAATGTTTTTTCGCTTTATTTTATTACTTAATTTAATTTTATTTCCTTTTATTTACTAGAAGTAATCCTGACATAGGTGTAGAAGAGCAAAGAAAGAAAATTTTATTGTTTTCTTTCAGGGCAAGTTTTAATTTTTGGTAAACAGTGTCATGATCCCAAATGGAAAACCATTGACCTTGTCAATGTTTATAATATTCGGGCGGTCCAAATAACTATTCTAAAAGGGTTCTTTTGAAACTTGACAGAGTGATGATTCTAGGAAAATTTTCTTTTCCTAGATTAAGAATGGATGAGCCCATATTTTAAGGAAATGAAAAAAAGGTTATGTACTCAGATATTAAAATGTAATATGCTACATTAATTTTTAAAGTATACAGTAGAACAAAACGTGTCCCATCTGTGAAACAGAATAGGAAATTACAATCTCAAATTCAAAATTGTTTCATGAAATGGTGCTTTTTAAAATTAAGAATAGGTAGAATATTTTGTTATCTTTTAACACAGTTGAATTTTTATAATCGTAGTTTATTTTATAATCAAAAGTAAATAATAAAATCTAAGTGAGCACACGGTGATACAGTAGAAATGTAGCAGAGAGGGAACTCTTTTAAAGGACAAACCAGACCCTTCAGCTGCTGCCCCCTTCTGCCCAAGAGAGTGGTGACTCCGGCTTCCATCTTCTGTATCCAGACCACTTTTATCAAAGGAACTTTTACATAAAGTGAAGTTAACAATTAAGTCCTCGCCAGAGTGTTACAAATGACTTTGGATTCATAAAACAAAAGAAAACAAAACAAAACTTAAGGCCATGTGGGGAAAATCTATTAGCAAAACATGTGGACATATTTAAACTCAGCTGTTTTACTACAGTAATATCTTCTCATGCTGGACAAATAAGGCTTTGGGAGGTTAACACATGAATATAGCAACATATTTTGTATAAAACATGGTATATTAACTAATTCCTTAGTTATCATATTGTTATATATATAAACAAGTAATTTTTATTACTTATTACATTAAGTATATTATGTTACCTACGTAATTATATATTCTATTAACTAAGTACATTAATCAAGTAATATTTTATTATTAAATGTATACTGGTTCTTGAGCTATGTAAATGCATAAAGCATTATCTAATGTTTAAAATTTTATTTCTCGGGTTCACAAAAATTAACATGTGAAGCTGTCTAAATTGGCAGTTCATAGACAGTAATTTCATTTGACAGTTCCCTAAAAGCTGTTATTTAAAAAATGCAATTAATTTCAGTACCTTCTCAAAAGTAGTAATGCTAGTAAAGTATTATTAAATATTTCAGGATATAATATAATTAACCAGTTGTAGATTTTTCATCATTGCTGACACTAGGAGACCTAGACAGTCCTTAATGATATTTGAAATTCTTTTACTAAAAATAATATTCCATTTCTCTTTACTGTGTAACAGAATTATACATTTCTGTTCCACAGTTGCATAATGAACACTTTGGTGTTTTTAAATTTCCCAGGCATATTGCTTTGAAATTGATTTAGAATTCACGGGCGTCTGTCTCACATCCTATACGCTATTCTTAGATATTAAACAAATTGATATCACATTGAATGGGAAACTCACTCAAATTTCCTGTGGCTTACTTCTCTGACAATATCCCTTCCTGATGCTTGATTTAATGCCTTCCCAATGTAATGGAGATTTTAAAAAGTAAAGTATCTTTGAGATCCTGAAGTGAAAGGAACTATAGAAACACAAAATATATTTTCATAATTAGCATAGCTAACATTCCCTAATGTTGAATTTGAAGAATATTTTATATTAAGTCATGAGTGTGTCAAACCCAGTTCTATGGGTGGTAGGATGCAGAAGTAGCAGAGAGTTTGATAGTTGATTAAGAACAAGGTGAAAATTAGTACTTTTATATTCATTTGTCTAAATTATAGGATCGATTTCTATCTGGGTATTTATGTTTGTGGCTCAGTGCTTGGTGACCTGTTTTTTGGCACTATTATGTTATCTTCATGAATAGTTGATATGGTGATTTATGAAGCAAAACAATGAAGGAGAAAAACCATTATTTTAACAACTTAAAACTGTCAAGAGCATCTCTTAAAATACAACAGCAAAAAGGTAAATGATTGCTAACTAATGGAAAAATCAGCTTCTGTTTAAAATGTGGCAGCTTGAGATGGTTATTTTTATCTAGTGAAACTACTAAGGGATATTGAAAAAAATTTTAAAAAATCTAATGACTGCTCAGAAGTAAATCATATTATGTCAATTTTGACTGCCAGGAAACTTTCAAGAGTGGAAGAGAGGGAAATTAAAAGTTATTAGTACAGAATATCTTTATTTTAATTAAAGAGATGAGAATATACTATAGCTTGTTTTTTAGAGCTTCTTTTGTAGATGAGGATACTTTAGAAAAATAGAAATTAATACCATTCATGACCCAATCTTTATAATCAATAGCTCTTTCTTTTGTAAGTTAATGTTTTCTTTTAAATCTGACAATAAACATTATCTCACATTCCTCTAACTCTAAGCTTTTTACTTGTGACTCTGCTTCCCTCATTTCTCACTTGCCCTGGGAGTTTACTTGATTAATAATTTTCTTTTTCTTGTCCCTTCAGTTTCTCTTTCTCCTTCTCTTTTTCCATCCCCTCAGCCTATAGAAAATGTATTTCTCTTCTACAAAAAGTGTTAGGCTACCATATTTACCATATTCCCATATTTCACTTTATTTTTAAAGTTCCTTAAGAAGTAGATTCTAGTCCTTGCCTTTCCTTTCTTGGCTGCCGGCTGGCTCCCACCTTTTTCAGCCTTGCCTTCTAACCATACTCCTGCCCCTCCTTTGTGACACTGAAGATCTTTGAATTCAGTTATGAAATCTATGTGCTTTTATTTTCTAGTTCTTAACTCCTTCAACTTTGGAAGCGGCGGGGCGGGGGGAGGGTCAGGGGGACATTTATAATAGCATTAACTATGCTTTTTCTCTATATTATTTCTAACTTGTAAGATTTAAATATCTGTATTTTAGA
This sequence comes from Pteropus medius, assembly GCF_902729225.1. Lineage (NCBI taxonomy): Eukaryota > Metazoa > Chordata > Mammalia > Chiroptera > Pteropodidae > Pteropus > Pteropus medius. Next base: position 10,349,420 of record NW_024354499.1, read on the forward strand.
AGTAGGACAATTTGGTCTCAACCACATTGAGCTGAAATATGTCACCATGACATATCAACTCTATGTAAGTTGTCCTTCCTGCATCTACTTAATTATTCATAACCCCTTTGTATCGTCTTAGGTTTTCTAACTTTTTTTCTTCTTCGTTCTTTAAATATGTTTTCTTGATCTAAATCTCTTGCTAATCTGGTATTCAGTGGATGGAAATGTTGGAATGTGGGGCATTTGAATCACAGGCCAAGGGCATAGTAACAATCTGTATCTGACATGGTTAGGTCCCCTAGGTGAACTGCAATGAAGAGAGAATTGTCCTCTGGGGAGCATTTCCATGCTCCAGTGGTCACTGCCCAGGAGTTATTCCACCCTGTGCTCTTCTTGGGTGTACACAGATAATCTAGGAGCTCTTGTCCAAAAAATGAGGTCAAGCAGCAAGATTTAAGGTGGTAGCAATCATTTCACAGCAGGATCTAGCTCATTTTGGGGACATGGAGAAGAGCTCTCTAGATACCTGACAATAGGATTTGGGATCCGGGGTTGGAATATAGTTGCAGTGGAGAGCTGGAGTGCTAAATAGGTAACTTAGATCAGAAGCCAGAATACATGACCTCAGACTACACTTACTTACGCTGTTTTTCTGTTGTCTTCCTACTCCAAATATCACTCTTATGCCTTTTGAATATTGAGGTAACGATAGGCCCAGATAATGCTCCTGTGGAAGCTCTTGTCCCTTAAGGAGCTACAAACCTGCATTCCAGCTAGCTCAGTGGTTCTTAAATGGATTCCTTGATTGCTGGTCTCGAGAACAAGGACTGCCTCCTTGGAGAAGTAAATTTCCACAGAGCATCTCATTCAGTCCCTTTCTAGTTCTAATCTTCCTTTTTGCTGAAGAAACCAGCATAGTTATTTATCAGAGAGGCTTACTCCAGCCCTCATTTCCTTCTTTGACATTCAGTGAAGTCATTCTGAATGCAGACATCTTGTGAATGCCCATAATCGGTTACAGATATTGTAAATTTCCTGCATATTACATTACATTAGATTGAGGGTGGGTAGAGGAGAGGAGAGAGTCCTGTCAAAACACTTTAAACACACTGATAAGGAAAATGCGAGATGTTGTTAGTCTTCTAGAGAAATTAGCAAGCAGGAGGCCAGATACATAAAAATGAAGACCAGTAAGCAGGACCATTTAGCTTCTGATTCGGATACTAAAGAGATGGAGCAGGCAAATTCAGCAATTTTCTTCCTATCTGAATGCATGCCAATATTTTCAAAGGTTTAACACTGTACAGTTACTATGTCTGTTTTTCTTTAATACTTTAATTAGTACTTCTTAATAATCTCTGCTATATTACTATGAAGTGATTTCTACTTAATGGCCCTGGGAAGTAGCATAGGACATTGGAAAGAACCCAGGGTTTAGATCATGATGTCTGGATCTTACTCCAAGCTCTACAGATAACTAAGAATGTGTGACTTGGGGTTACTGAGATAACATTTCTAGGCCTTGCAATACAGGTTAGCCACAGGATAGCTAAGATCATTCATTTAGAGGTTATAGTTTACTAAGTGAGAAATAAGAATAAAGATGTGCAAAATGTAAAGGAAAAATGCTTAATAAGAAGCTTGCATGAGTGCTGTGTTGTGCACTTACGTACCTAGTATGGACCTAGTATATTGTATGTATCCTGGGGATGAGGTTAGGGAGAATGAAATCATAGAAGAATTTCTGGAGTAGAAAGTGCATGAGTAGGAATTAACATGATGAAGTGTGAATGGGAGTGTTTCTCAGGTTGAAAGAACATCATGCATATAAAAGTCTGGTGGGTAAAAAGTGCATAAATTATTCATCCCCGGGATGGAGCCCAGGGCATGAGAAAAAAATCAGGCTAAGTGGTTGAGCTGGAGGCCGATCTTATCCTCGTGGGCCTCCCAAGGAGGCTTCAACCAGAGGGCATTAGAAAGTTGCTGGTGATAAAAGCAGGGAAATGCACGGCCAGATTTCTGTTTTTAAAAGATCTCTCTGGCTGCAGGGTGGCAAATAAATGCGAAAGGGACAAAGCCACAGGACAGTGAGAGTGATCAGCGTTGAGACATGAATGTCTGAAGTTGCAGGAATGGGAAGAAGTGGATGAATTTGAACCATATTGAGGGAGTAGAATCAATAGGCCTTGAGGACCGTACTTTTTATTCTTATATAGCAAAAATTAGAGTTTTGTACAGTGAGCTTTAGTTAATAAGACCAAACATTTTTATAATTCCAAATATGAAATCTTAGAACTTTCGGTCCTTTGTAGGAAATTAATTTTTTTGCATGATATAACTTTCTTGTATTGATATTTTTTTAGGTTTTTGATTCACTTACATAACCACCAATTTGATTATTAAATGCCTAGTAATTTATGCAGTTATATATTTTGAACATTCTTAATCCAAATTCTACAACATCTAGGATTTTTCTAATTTAGTTTAAGCTGTTTCTGTTTATTTGAGCTTCTATTAGTATGTGCTTAGTATACTCATTTTACTTAATGTCTTAAAAACAACAACAAAATCTTTTAAACACACTTTTTTCAAAAAGCAGAGACAGATTTTCCAGTTTGGTAGGATGTAGAATCAATAACTAGGGGTTAGTAGAGCCCAACAATTCTCAGCTCTTCACCATATCTTCTCCTAATGGACTGCCTTCTGAATCTATATGTTCCTTTTGCATTCTTGCAAAAGAAACTCATTGAAATTACCTTTTAATCCCTTCTAGCGGGAAACAAGCAGTGGTGTTATAACATTCTTTATCTTATAGTGACATCTGGTGGCCAAACAGAACATTAAAAAACTCCAGTAGGTGTCTATACCTGTAAACGTAGTACAACAGTAAGTATATATATATATATATATATATATTATGGGCTCAAACCCAGGTGGTACAAATATGGACAGGGTGTAATCTGCCTTTAGAGAATTTTAGTCTGCTTATATAAGCCTTTTGTATACTAATGTTATGCAATGAAAGTCACGTTAATCCTTTTTGGAAATTTTTATAGCCCTGGGAAGGTGCTAAAGATGAATGCAGATGCAGATGAGTTTGTAGGAAGAGGGGAAACTCAAGGTAGGATAGAGAGTTGAGGGTGATTCTGCTGGCCCAGTGGAAACTGGGTAGCCAGCATCTGGGACAGTGAATTCTTCACTGCTTCCTGAGCCGGGCTATATCCCTCTAGGACCTGTTTATCTAGTATCATCATTTATTGTCCAGAAATCTTATTCTGGGATATTGTCACCCCCCATATCTTCTTACTTTTAAACAGCGTCAGCTGTTTAAGGTGTTATAATCCTAGGAGTATTTTCTGATAGTGTCATAATTATTCCAAGGAAATATCCCAGAACAATTTAATTTTCTATATTTCAGTCAGTAAATGTGGAGCTAAAAACAAATCATTAAGCAAATAACAGAATAAGATTTGAAATATTTTTTAAAATTGCAATCAAATCCTCATTTGTTTGCCTCCCTGTTGTCATTAATCAAAATTATTACCTTTCCAATCTTGTATTATTTCCTTTCACAAGGGGAAATATAGGAACCTATATATTTCCTTATGAGGATAATTTTTTCCTTTGAGAATATTTACATATTCTCTGGGCCTAAGTTTATTTTTATTTCAAATGATAAATATTAAATATACCTGGATACTGATATAATTATCACATGTGATAATCATATGTCAATATCACATGTTGTCAATTGATATATGGATATCTAAACTGTCTAAATGTGTGATGGCAAATATCATTTTGATTATCATTTATTTATTAGTCATACTTTAAAATTTGGAACCAAATAAGTCCTTTTATCTAGTGATCTATTTACTGGTGAAAAGTGCAGTTTATTTAAAATGTTTACCTCTTTAGTATTACTTTCTTTCCTGATTTCTTATATTAGAAGTACTTGTCTTTTCTTGGCTTCCAGGATTGTATCTTCCCCTTCTCATGTGCTCCTCATGGTACAGTACTGCAGATGTACTTGGTACTCATTTATAAGGTTTAGTTTGATTTAGTGGTGAAGTTAACACAAATACATGTTTTTTTGCCATTACACACACGCCAGCACTTTTATACACTGGCTCTACACAAAACTCCCTTTACCCCGTTTCCTGTCAACCCCAAAAAAAGACTCTTTATTTGAATTTCTCATCAACCAAAACTCCTTTAACATACTTCCATAACTTTATCTCCAGCAGCATATTCTAGAAACTTTACTATAAGTTGTTGAGTCCCATTGTTCATTTCCCTAATATATATAATCAGAAAAAAACCAGAATATGTTCTCTGATGTTGTTTTGTTCTGATGGCACACATTCAACGAGCTAAGGCTACAGGGACACGGTTATCCACAGAGGTACACATGGCAGTACAATTGTCAGGCAGCTGAGTAACTGAGGCATAACTGAGTCCTGTACCGTCCTGGTCAGCTGAGTAACTGAGGCATAACTGAGTCCTGTACCGTCCTGGTCAGCTGAGTAACTGAGGCATAACTGAGTCCTGTGCTGTCCTGTAAGTGTACAAACAGGATGGCATGGTGCAGGGCAAATAAAATGAGCTTGTGTTTGAATCCAACCACATTCCTCTATGCCTCTGTTTCTTTATCTATAAAATGGGGTAATAATGTTGACTCCCAAGTTTGTGATGAAAATTTATGAGATAAACATTCATAGATGCCTAATATGTGGTAGACACTCATAAATGCTAGTTGTTTTTTCCTCCCTCTCAATATCTTCTATCCAAAGTCATGAAGCTATTCCCTCGAAAAGTCTTAGGGAACAGTTCCTGGTGGAAAAGGTGATAATGCCACTTGACAGTAGCTGTAGATTCAATAATGCCATATGCTCTCCCTTGACCTTATCTACACCCTAGTGCAGAATAGCTGCCAAAAAAGTTTTGGCCAGAGAATAAGCAATCTTTAGAGGTAGGCAATTCTACATCATGGGGGCAGAGGGTGGAGAATCTCAAGCAGAGATTAAATTACCACTTGGCTTAGGGCTGAATCTTAAAATGAGAACGCACAAGTCCAGTGCTAACACGAAGTGTGTAAGCTTATACATTGTGTTATTTGGGAATTCTCATTGCTTTACTAGCATCTGATGCAGTGAAAACCACCCTTATCTTCACATTTTATATCACATTTCTTCAAATTTAGTGGTCTCCAATGATTTCTTATACCTGGAAGGAAGAGGAGGGACTGACAGAAAGGGATGGGACAAAGGATGAAATGATGGCATAGGTTGGTGTTCCTGCTCCAACCAGGAACCACATGGTAATGGAATTTATCATTATTTTTTTAAACAACATATTCTACACAAATGATATCTTTCTATTCACAGTTAATTAGTAAGACGTGACACTTACATTTTATGAGTCTAATTAAAAGATAAGGAAAAATAAAATGGCATGAAAAGGCATTGTTAGGTCCTACATTTGATTGATGCTTAGTTTTTCTATCATTAATATTCTCTTGAAAACTTCCAGGATCAAACTGCTAAGTCGTGACGAGGAGCAGGACTTCCCCACGTTCTAGGTGGAGGGCGGGTTCATATTTCCTAGACCAGAACATACACCTATAAGTCAAAGGGAATTTCTAATATCTGAGCGATCAGAACATCAAAGATTACTAGCATTAAAAGTCTCCTCGTTACCGTCTAGTCCTTATGATCCAATTTATAAAACAGGAAGTGATGTCCAGAGAGATCAAACATTTTGCTGAGAATCACACAAATAATTGTTCTCATAACGAAAGTAAGAATACAAGTCTTCCAATCTCAATAGTGTTGAAAAGAGTGGTGAAAAAGGTGTTATCTTCTGAATCTCTATTAACTCCCTAAGGATACTCCTAAATAATCATGCAATCTGAGTAAGAGAATGTGCCTGCTATGCAGATGCAGCTTCAAGACGGGTCCTGTCTTACTCCCAACCAGTTTCCCTCTCCTAAAACTGTTCTGTGAAGAAATTCAAGAGCTGACACTGCTTATTTCCCAGGTCTCTGTTTTAATTGGTCCTTTGAAAGGACCAGAAACATATATGTGCATCATTATGTATGAGAATATCTTACCGTCATCTTCTATAATCTTAATTGTGCTTCTTAAGCTTCTTCTGATCACTGAGGGCTACACTGGTGGTCATCTTGGTATTATTTTCTTCCCTTCATTCTTTTTTGTCTCATATTGTCACTAAAGATGTCTTTCTAAAAACCAGAAGTGTCCCTGCCTCTCTTCTGCTCTGCTTACACAGAACAGAGTTTAAACTTCTTTCCAGTGTCCTATTTATTACAGGATCAACTGTTATGTATGAGGCTGGAAGCCGAGGAGGCTATTGGTCCTTGTATTTCCAGTGAGACTGTCTTGGTTACCTCTTGGCTTTTCCTGGTGCTTGAACAGGTCTGTAGGCTTCCATTCCATTCCATCTCATCCCATCCCATCCCATCCCATCCCATCCCATAAGTAGCATGGGTCTGATGTGGCCATATAGGTTTATTGTGAGAATTAATGAAAGTGTATACAGAAACACTTTGTAGAATGAGATAGCTGACAGACACTACATAAATGTTAGCCATGGTGCTGGTGTGAAATAGATGCTTTCCTCTTATTTTTGCACTAATTTTTTTTTTTTTTTTTTTGCCGTGTTTTTTTTTCTTTTTGGAAAATAATCTAAACCCTTTTGGTTAAAAGTTAGAGATATTAAATTTCAAAAGTTGTTACTTTAACAAAGTTTATATTGTAAAATTAATAAATATTAACCAACCCCTCAAAGTGGACTCTACAGTTTTAGATATTTACCATCAAAAATAAGTAATGTATAGTGGTCAGATTGTCACATACTTCAAAAAGTAAATAAAAGATTCATTATTGGTGAATATGATGCTAGGAAATAAGTATAAATTGTTGTGTATCAGCTTTTGGCCCAAAACCTTCAAAAAAATTGTTTCCCAAATCATTACCAGTAACTTTGGTTTACTGTTTGTTTTGCTCATGTCAGCAATGCTAATTCGGCAGTTTGTTCTTTGTTGTCATTTTAAATCTATTATGCTTTTTGTTTAATGATTATCCATTTATAATTATGCAAATACCAGTAGTACATAGATGAATTTTATCAGCAAATAATTGCTACATGTTATAAAATAGTCATCCTCTTCTGACCACTGTTTACATTCCTAGGTAAGCAGTAAGTCATTTAAAATCTGCACTCAGAAAGGGCGTCCATCTGTGTGCAGGATGGGCTGGAGCAAAGTGGAGAGATCCTTTGTGAATCTTTAGCAACTTTCCATCTCTGTGCCCTACTTAATTAAGCTTTGCACAACCTCATAAATTGTAGTAAGGAAAGGCCAATTTTCTCATCAGTTAACTGCTTCCAGACTGGAGTAGAACACTAGGAGATAAATAACTATTGCAAAATCACTCATACTCTTACTAGTTTAAACACATACAGTTCAGACCTGCTGCCAGATACTGCAGGCCTTATACAGGCTGCCATGTGCAGAACCGAGACAAGTGGTGAGAGAGAGAGCTGAAGCAGTAATTCTTATATTGAGTGGGACATTGGAGAGGGCAGAGGGTGGATGATTGTAAGGTAGAGCAAGGAGTCTCATTGGAAAAAGAACACAGCAATATAGATAAAGTGAAAGCACCTAAGGGAACCAAGATGAGCATTCTAACAATTAGTGCTGCACACTGAGGTAGATAATGTTCATTTAGGCAAGAAAGTTAATAGAGCCGCACTTCTGTAGGTGGCAGATTGCTCAAAAGTAACAATATTCTGTTTTACAGGCAATCTCTGGTCTATGACTTTCCACATGGAGTTTTCATGAATAGTAAAAAGAAGTAGCAGATGCCCATGTTTTTCATGTTTTAATTCACTTTTTTTTTTTTTTTTGGAAATACGTCCCATTTAAAAAATTTATTTTGTGGTAGCAGTTTTACTTCTGGTGCCTAACATTGCCTGGTGCACAGTAAGCTCTCAATGATCATTTGTTGAATGAAAGAATGAATGGATGATAGTATTTCTAGAAAGCAGATGAGGCAAAATGAACCAGTCAGTTTTAGTTACAATTGCTGTCAAACCTATTTATGTTTAAGGAAGAAGAAAAGAAATGATAGTGCAAAATCAATGATGATGATGATGATGATAATTAACAATAATAATAATATCACGTATCTTTGAGCTTGCTATGTGCTTTAGCCCTTAGGTTTAAATCCATATATTTTTATCTTGGATTTCGATGAACTTAAATAAAAGTCATTGAACCATCTGCCTTCGAAAGTGGCTACTTCTGTAGGTTTAGCTTGTCAAATAATTCCTGTCAGGCTAAGGCATCTCCTTCTTTAAACTACTTCTTTCTCCAAGGTAATATTTCATGAGTATTTTGTTTCATATTTTATCCTACCTCTGACCATTGCATCTCCCATCTCCTTGGCTTCCTACTCTTTCCTACCACCTAAATGTGGCTTTTCCCTAGAGATCAGTCCTTCACCCCATTCGATTCTCACTAAAGGGCTTTGTTTGTTGGGGGCCCATGTTCTCCACATCTGTTTCTTTGGTCTCAGCCATCTGTCCCGAGGTCTAGATCTGTGTCCAACTGTATCTGTGACATGCTAATTTAGATGACTTCTAAGCATTTAACAAGTTCTTAAACTAAATCTAGTGTTTTTCTCTTGTCAAGGCTAACTTTGTTCTACTTTTATTTTTTGTTTCGGCTCAAGGAACGACCTTTTTGAATGTAGCCATGCAATCTAAAAACAGAGTCTTATCTACTTTCCTCTCCACTTAATCTTGAAATCCTATGAATTCAGGTCCTTTTATAACTCATCATTTGGTCCTCTCACCTTTGTCTTCATGACCACTGGTTTATTCAGGCCCTTATTTTTTGTCTGGATCATTGCAATTACTTCCTAACTGGTTGCCCTGCCCGCCTCCCAAATTCTCCCCCCGATATTCTATTATCTCTGTCAGTCTGGCTTTTCCAAAATGCATATCAGATATTATGGATTATTTACCAGTGAAATTCCATCATCAGGATAAGCTTTAAAGTTCTCAACATGATATCACATCATTTCAGTAGGCCCCTGACTACCTCTCTTTTCTCTTATCCTCATTTCTCTCACCTTTCATTTTATGTCCTGCCATAATTAACTATCCATTATTCTTAAGACATATGATTGCTGTTTCATTCACACGTTGCCTGTTGTCTGAACATCCTTCACTCTTTTTCTTTTTATCTAATAAATTTATATTCATCCTTACTGAGGTAGCTTATTTTTTTAAACCTTCCCTAATTCTCCCAATAACTAAACCACAATTCCTTTTGTGCATATTGATATTAAAAATATTATTCTGTTCTCAGTTTCTCACTCTCCAATGTGAGCATAGGGAGGAGAGACCAGGTCTCACACATACCCTTATCTGTGTGGTTAGTGCATAGACATAAACGAAATCTTTATTGAATGAATACATAAATGAATTTGCTCCCTCTTCTGATCTAGGCGACTATTTAGTTTATTCACCCATAATTTATTCTCAGCATTCTGTACTGTTGCCATATCCCATATCAACTTCTCTACCATAAACATTCCTCGAGTTCATGAATATTCTGTTATGTTCCGTTGGGCATCCATTATCTTCTTGGTTGGGTTAACCCTTCACAGGTGTTATACAAAATGTTATACCAAAAAAACCTGTGTAATTTAAATCAACGTCAATAGATGCACATCAAAATTCAGAGTTCAAAAGAGAACATGATATCTTCATTAAGCACAAAGAATACTTTTTCAAGTCATGCTATGTTTTTCGAAAAGCAATTAATATATTGTACATTATTCCTGTGAGACACAAACTATTTCTTTCCCACCTTAATTTGCCTATTTAAAAATAGATGGAAAAAGGTAAATGAGTTTATACTCAAGGTGTATGCATTTCCCTTGTGGCCAGTGAACCAATTTCCTTTTCATATTTGCAGACTATTGATAGAATTATTCTTTCATCAGACATGAAATTTGAGTGTGTAACCAGTTTGTGGAAATCACTTAGTCATTTATTAGGTTGATAACAGCAATTAAGTCATAATTGCTTCTGAGAAGTATAAATTGTCTTTCTGTTTTAAGTAGATCATTTAGCATTCCAAACCACAGACATAGAGTATAAATAACTTCTGGGATAAAAAATTTGTTTCTCCTATTATAAAACATAAAAAAAAATTTCAACCATTGATAATCCAGTGACTAATTATTCAGTTGCTGGATTATTGAGCTCATGCCGTATCTTTATTTTCCCCCCTGACTGCTTACCTTTTTACTCTTTTTTTTTTCTAATGTGCAATTCTTTATTAGAAACAACATTACCTTTTTTTACTCTTTAATGATGTAACGAGGAGAAAAATTTTAGTTAGAACTGTAACACATTGGTAGGCCCACTTTTTTTCAACTATTTAAAAATGTAAAAACTTGTAAAGCACATAAAAATGAATAGAGGCCTAATTTGGTCCATGAGCCATTGTTTACCAGTTTTGGTTTAATCAAATCTTCCTATGAGACTTTGAAATATCTATGGGGTTTTTATTTCTCTGACACTTGCTTTAAATAGTCCTCCTCTCTCCACCTATATACACTATGTACTTAAATGCACACATTGCAAATGCCTGTTGGTTTAGCTTACACTGTATGGAAATGTAAAATACTTTTTTTTTTTTTTTAAATCAAGATCAAGGATTTTATAGTGGTAGTACACCAACCAGAGAATTTGGCTGCCTCAGCTAGTCCGCCTCACACTGAAAGCAGAACTAACATTTGTCATCATGATAGGTGCTGTGCCCACTCTGATAATTCTGCATCTCAAGCTCACTGAGCCACATCAAATAGCACTGTCTACCAAAATGTGCATCCCTAACTGTATATTAATCTGCAGATACTAAATTCACTGTGGTGCTCTGTTGTGCTCCAGAAGCCTTTTGATAAAATTTGGAAAATGAATATTTTTGTTCATAAACTCTAAATCTGCTATCAGCAAATATTTATCAACTACTTATATGAGAAGCACTCAGCTGGATGCAGTAAAATAATACCAAAGTGTAGGAAAACATTTTAATTGATGATTTCATCTCTCTCTCTCTCTCTCTCTCTCTCACACACACACACACACACACACACACACATACACGCACACGCACACTCATACACATACCACTAACAACGTGTGGTCATGCTGGACAAGAGCTGAATAGGTAAGCTGAATGATAGGTTATGAGGAGTTCAATAATGGAACCTAAAGGAGAGAGCCTTTTTACAGAGTTGAAGATAGTCAACCCTGAGTAGGCTCAATGTGGGCTTCCGAGAAGCAGCAGGGAGGAAGGTACTGAAATATTCAGTAGAGAAGAACTAATACCACAGTAACACATGAAGCTTCCTGGGGTGGGGTGAGGCAGTCAGAGACCACTTTGACTGGAACCAGGGCTTCGTGTAGAGTCTGGGGAGATAGAGTTTGAGGGACAGAGGCTGGTGCCAGATTACTGAGAATCTTCAAGGCCAGAGGTCTTAAATATGAAATGAATGGATGTGAGTTTCTGTTTCTTTAGGCTATACTTGCTAAAAATGGCATCTCCATCCTGAGAGTTGGATGAAAA